>NW_007728753.1:268562-281175 GCF_000696425.1 Galeopterus variegatus | reverse complement strand
AGAACAATAGAACATTTACTGTAGTTTAATGTATCAATATAGAGCTATGATTTTGAAATTTTCAGAACTTTTTTATTGTTATTGTTTTAGATGATTCACAAGGAACTGGAAGACTAATGTAGGGCTCACCTTTTTACTAGATATGTAATGTACAAAAAAACTATGTTTCTATGTGTGTATCTAAAGTACTTTAGTTTTCTCAGTGAATGATTGTATCAATAAATATTTGCATGACCATTATGTTCCAATTATTGGACCATACTGGGTAAGAGATAAAGAATCAGAAAAAAATCCATAACTATCATATAGGGCTTTATATTTTGGCTACAAGAATAAAAATAGCATGACAAATGTTTGGGAAAAATACATATAATTAAGTTCCAAATTATGATATTCAGTCATTAAGTGTTACTGTAGACTGGTGACAGAAAGAGACAGATCCATTTGTTCTAGCATAATGAACAAAGTTCCAATTTAAAGTAAGATCTGGAATGGAAAACAAAGCATTGAACAAGTGATGCTATGAAAAGACAATAATATTAGCTTTAAAATTTGAGAAAACATAAAAATAAAAATGTAAGGTTTTTAGAAAACTATAAACATTACCTTAATGAAAGAATGGGAGAGTAAGTTTGTCCTAAATAAACTGAGAAAAAAAGAAAGGATGTCAAAAACCCCTAGATTTAAAATTTGAGAAAACATAAAAATAAAAATGTAAGGTTTTTAGAAAACTACAAACATTACCTTAATGAAAGAGTGGGAGAGTAAGTTTGTCCTAAATAAACTGAGAAAAAAAGAAAGGATGTCAAAAACCCCTAGGAGTCAGCTGAAGTTTAGTATTGATATGAACAGCAAGATAAGGTCATACAAATTTTGTACAAATAAAATATTTATAGCTCAGTCACTTTCTAAAATGACTAATACGTTGTGCTACAAAACAACTTGATGTTCCATACTCTCCAGTTTGCATGCACATGATCTCATGAATAGAACAGATTTTGTCTCTGCTTAGTAAGAAGACCTCCCAAATGGATAATGGACTGATAACTTTAGATGTCTTTCTTGATTGCAGCCAGAAGTCACTTCCCACCAAAGTACAGATTGGAAAGATGCCAAAAAGTAAAAGGAATATGTAAAACATTTTGTGATCATGTTGAGTATGATTACGGATACTGCATTAAATGGAGAAATCAGTGCTGCATATAAATTCTGGAATACAGAAGTACTATTGGGCATCCAGTCTGGATCAGAGATGCATCTTATTTACCCAAGAGTAGGTAAAAAGAAAATGTTTCCAATGTTTAATGAAAAAATGCACTTTTAAATCCTAAATATATCTATTTACTTACAAAAAAATTAGTCTGTATTTATTGGGGCTTTTTGTATTTCAGATGGATGGGCCTATTAATCAAGCAAAAAAAAATCAGAATCTAATTATGCTTATAATCTTATTATTGCCATTTTGCCACCCAGACCTTCATGCTGTTTATCTCAGTTACTCTGCTCCTTCTCTAAATAAAATATATGTGACCTTATTGCCCGCTTTGCTGTCGTGGTTATCTTCATACGTATATCCTTGTTTTCACATCAAAATCTCTCCCTTTGTTTACAGCCTTTCATTCTTCTTTAACAGAAAATATGTCTTTTCTCCCTTTCAAATGTAAGACTCTTCAGTCTTGGCTTGCCTAGTGATTTTTTGTATACTTTTAACAACTTACTGTGCTCTTGAGATGACACAAGTTTAACAGTGTTCTCTCAATAGGGTAATTAAGTACTATTCATAATACAGCAAAGGAATACATAATGAGGTCTGAAGGACAGGGCTCCTTTTAGTCCTGCAATCTTTTATTCAAGGGAAATCTAACAAGGAAGCTCAGTAATAGGTATTCTTGTCCCAGAAATGTTGGAGGACTGGTATCTGGCTAGCTCGCTCCCCTGCCCTTAGAGAGTGTGCCAAATGGAATCATCTGTTTGGTTGGGGCAAGAATTGAGGTTCCATTGCTATGGAAAGTCTTGTGTTGTGAAGCACAGCTAGCTGATGAATAAACCTGACCAACTACTCAGAATTCCTATCTCCAAGACCAAGCATAAAACCTAGCAGAGTTACTTTTTTCTAAAAGGGTAATGGAGATAATTGTAGAAGTGATTTCAGTTTCAGAAGGAGCTCTCACTATTATGCAGCTGATATCTGATAATTTGGCAAATGTCATAGTGAACCTGGGAAATGTGAAGACACATGGAAAACAGAGTTCATGTAGTAGCAAAATGAAGACTCCCCTGGCCACCCTGGAGACCATATTGCATACCCTAGAAATCCTCACTGAGGAAGGATGGCTTTTGCATTTCTAGAAGTTGTGCTACTGTTGGAGACAGGGATGGGGTGATGGCATTTAGTTTAACAAGAGATTGTTGTTATTATGACATACACTATGAACTTAAAATGGTTTAAGCTACTGTACCTGAAATATTTAACTTAAATTGTTTACATAGACGTTGATATATTATATGATTTTATTTACAAGTAATGAATTTCTGGACTGATAGGCCTAGAGAAAAACCAATAATGTTTTTGTGAAAGTACAATAATCTTTCTCTGACTACTAGCTCTTTAAAGATAACACTATTTAACCAAATGCAGAACTCTTCTTATTAATAGCCTCAGATGGCAAGAATTTTCTGTTCCCTCTTTTCAACACCTTACATGAGAAGGATTATCTAATTCCTTTCTACAAAGAAATTTTCTAACATGATAATTCTTTTTCTGTTTTATTTTAAAAAATTTTATGTTGTTATTTAAGTTCAGAATTCCACCGGGAAACATAGACTTTTTTTTACAGGGATATTTATACTGTTGAATTGGAGAAGGAATCACTTGTTTCCTCACAAAGTAATGATGATACTCTAAGCATTAAAAGGTCATTACATCAATCATATGTAATAGCTGTAAAGTCATCTCTGACCATTTAATTTTGCCCAATGCAATTTTTACTTTGCCTAATAAAATGACAAAACTTTGGATTGTGGGCTTGGAAGGTTTGTTTAGAAAAATATCATTCCCAATATGGTTCTGGAATTAAACACAGCTAATAATATTTTCTGGAGAAATTTACTTTATGATAGAATGTTCTAAATGCATGAGTTACACATGTGAATGCTGTGAGAAGGCAATGAAGATTATAATCCCTTTTCAAAAAAACAGTCTGGGAAGACATCAGAGAAGAGATGGTATTTCAGGGAAGGGATTGGCATGTATGTTTGGTTTATTAGATAACCTTAGAGCCTGGCACAGGGCTTAACCAAGAGTAGATACTTAATATATTTTTATTAAATGAGTGAATAGATAGATGAAGGCATACATAAGTAATGGAGATCCAAAGACTCCATTTTGAGGAAAACTCATAATTAAGAGCATAACATGGAAAAGAAGAAGACAAGTTTTTCAGAGTTATGACTGAAATAAGGTTAGAATTAGTAAAGGCATTTTCAGAAGAAGTGGTCATAAATAATGTTAAGCAGAGTATCTCGGATGATGTGGTGTTTTGAATAAAGTGAGTATGTTTAGGTTTTACTCAGTGAGAAGGTTCCATGTGGGATTGACTATACTGCTTCGGAGAACTGAGTTGTAGGGTGAGTAAAGATACTTAATAGTTAAAGATTAAGCTGTGCAACAATTTGCTATTTTGTTTTTTCATTAGTACTGTCATATACCCCATCTCTTTAGCTATAGTTCGAAGAAAGCCAATACTGTATGTTCAAAAGAATTGCTTATCTATTATCTATGCCAAATAATAGCCTGAGTTTTAATCTATGTATTCATTAAGAATACATAGATATTCATAATATTCATAGATATTATTAATATTCATTAAGAATGCTGTTCTCTGTTGGAAACATTGACAAAGTGTTGAAAGAGAAAAGCCTGGGATTCATAGGGTAAAATTGAAAAATCCAAATTTAGGTATTTGACAGAAAATAAAGGACACTTTTACTAATTTATCACAATAAGAATGATAAAGTTTAGGTCTGCTCTTTGATCAGTAAACTGAAAATCTTGAATTCATACTCAGGATTCATACCCATCCTTTTTATGTCAATATTTAAAAATTAATAAAACAGAGCAACTATAATAACAACTTTACACCCTCCTGACTTTGTATGCAAAGCCAGAAACCAACGCTGTACTTACAGAATTTCATATATATAGTTATATAAATTCAATCTGCCTACAAATGTATTAAAATCCCAACTGTTAGAATATGAATGCTAAAATTCATGAAAAAAAAAATCTAATCTTTTGGCACAGTCCCCTGACTGTATTATATGTCTATCTTTGCCTGGCTAGTCCTCTTCACAGAGACATATCTACAAAATATCCCTTGAAGAATGCTAATAGCAGGCGTTCTTTTGGTCCTTCTGGGTTTTCTTAAACCCTCTGCCTAAAAGATAAAGCTTTACATCACATTGCTGATTCTATTGAGATTTTAATTGTAACTTCCATTAATTATTATCTCATTGGGTTTTTGTTTTCTGTGCTTTTCCATTAAATGTCTTAGTGGAAGAAATGTTATTTCTAGACAGAAAATTCAAGCTTTTCTTTTTTTCTTCTAATTTTAACATCTTTTTTGAGATGACTGCCCAAATAAAATACATATGTTTAAATTATAAAATTTTATGCTTTTTGGCTTATGTATGCACCTATGAAATTATCACCACAGTCGAGGTGGGAAACATACCAATCATCTCCAAAAGTTTTCTCTTGCACCTCTGCATTTCTTGCTTTCGACTCCTTCTTGCCCTCTTCCCCCACCCCCAGGCAACTGTTGATCTGCTTGCTTTCTTTCACTATACTTTAGTCTGCATACACTTTGTGCTTTTAAAATCTTGTTTCTTTTACTTGGCATAGTTTTGAGGTTCACCCATACTATTATTGGTATCCACATTTCATTCCTCTTTATTGCTGATTAGTAACCCATTGTATGAATATACCACAGATTTTTTTTCATTCACCTCTTGATGGAATTGTTTCCAGATATTGGCTATTACAGTAAAAGTGCTATGAACATTTCTGTAAATCCTTTGTGTGAACGTATGTTTGTCTTTATTCCTCTTGGGTAAATACCTAGGAGTAATATTGCTGAGCCATACAGTAGATGTGTATATAACTTTTTTAGAAAAATTTCCAAACTGTTTTCCAAAGTGTAAGGTTTTACATCCCCACCAGGAGGTATAAGAGTGAAGGTTTCTACATCCTTGCTAACATCTAGTATGGCCAGTCTTTAATCTTAAATATTCCAATAGGTGTTTAATGGTATATCATTGCTGTTTTAATTCGATAACAGCAAATGAATAATTATATTGCTGCCACCACATATCTTTTGTCAAATATCTATTCAAATGTCTTGCACTTTGTTATATTGGATTGTTATTTTTGAGTTTTGTGAATTTTTATAAAGTCTAGATAAAATTCTTTTATAACATATGAAATTTGCAAATATTTTCTACTCTTTTATCATCTGCTTTTCACTCTCTTAATAGTGAATAGAGAACAGAAGTTCTTCATTTTGAAAAAGTACTATATGTCTTTTATTTTTGTTTTATGAGTTGTGTTTTTAGTATTGTATCTAAGAAATATTTGCCAAATCAAGATTATAAAGGCTTTTCCTATGTTTTCTCCTAGGCATTTTATATAATTGTAGGTTTTACACTTAGGACTATAATACATTTTGACTCTTTTATCATCTGCTTTTCACTCTCTTAATCGTGAATAGAGAACAGAAATTCTTCATTTTGAAAAGTACTATATGTCTTTTATTTTTGTTTTATGAGTTGTGTTTTTAGTACTGTATCTAAGAAATATTTGCCAAATCAAGATTATAAAGGCTTTTCCTCTGTTTTCTCCTAGGCATTTTATATAATTGTAGGTTTTACACTTAGGACTATAATACATTTTGAGTTAATTTTTGTGCATGGTGTGAAATCTAGTTAAAAGTTGTACACAGATATGCAACGGTTCCAGTGTCATTTGTTGAAAAGACTCTCCATTATCCCCTGAATTGCCCTAGCAACTTTATCAAAAATCCATTGACCATATATGAATAGGTTTATTGGTCTATTTGTTTACCTTAGTGTCAATATCACACTGTCTTGATTATGGAAGGTTTACAGTTAATGCCAAAGCAATTAGAGTAAATCTTTCATGTATACAGATATGCAATGGTTCCAGTGTCATTTGTTGAAAAGACTCTCCATTCTCCCCTGAATTGCCCTAACAACTTTATCAAAAATCCATTGACCATATATGAATAGGTTTATTGGTCTATTTGTTTACCTTAGTGTCAATAACACACTGTCTTGATTATGGAAGGTTTACAGTTAATGCCAAAGCAATTAGAGTAAATCTTTCAACATTATTTTTTCCAAAGTTGCTTTGGCTATTCTAGGTCCTTTATATTTCCCTATGAATTTAACAATCAACTGGTCAATTTCTCAAAAAGTCTTGAAAAGATTTTGACTGGGATTGCATTGAATCTATAAATCAATTTAAGGAGGATTAACATCTTAAGGTATTGAGTCTTGCAATCCATGAAGCTTGTATAATGTTGCACTTATTTGGGTCTTTTAAACTTTCTCTCAGCAACTTTATATACTTTTCAATGTATAAATTTTACACATCTTTTGTTATATTTATCCCTATTTCATATTTTAAAGCTGCTTTAAATGCTGTTCTTTTAAAAGTTTGGTTTCTAAAAATAAAGACGTAATCTGCAAATAAAGACAGTTTTACTTCTTCTGTTCCAATTCAGATACATTTTATGTCTTTTTCTTGCGTTATTGCCTTGACTAAAATCCAAAGTGGAGTTGGGGGGAAAGGGGGAGGGAGAAGGAGGTTGGAGATAACTACGTGGGGGACATGGGGTACAAATGCAATGTGTGGTAATGGATATGCTGCCAGTATGAATCTAATCTTCACATCTTGGGCATGAGGTATCAGCTTTGTATTTCATGAATATTCATAACCAATAAAAATAATAATAATACAAAAATTTCTTAAAAATAAAATCCTTTAGTACAATGTTAAATAAGAGCAGTGAGAGCAAACTTTCTTACCTGGTTCCTCATCTTAGGGAGAAAGAATTCAGGTTTTTTGACATCCAGTAGGATGTTAACTGCTGTTTTATTATAGGTGCTTATTATCAGGTTGAGGAAATACTTCTATTAGTAATTTTCTGAGCGATTTTATCAGGAACTGCTTTCAATTCTTGTCAAAAATTTTCCACATCTATGAAGATGATTCCATATATATGTGTGTGTGTATATATATGTATAAAATACACAGACACACACACACACACACACATTATCCAGTTAATGTGGTGAATTATATTGATTGATTTTCAAATGGTAAATCAACCTGCATTCCTCATAACCCCCTTCTTGGTCATAATGTCTTTTTCCTTCTACATTAACTGTTTTCATAGAATGTCTTAGTGATAGCACTTGGGAATAGAGTTTTCATTATGAGGTTTTAAAATACAAATTCAATTTAATAGACATTGGGTTATTGGGCTTTGCCTGTTTCTTTTTAGGTAAGTTTTTAAAGTTTGTATTTTTTTCAAATAATACATTTATTTTATCTAAATATTTAAATTTGTCATAAAGATACTTATAATATTCTCTATTATCTTTTTAGTAATTGTAGAATCTGTAATGATCAGATCTCTTATATTCTTGATATTGGCAATTTGGAATGTTTCTCACTTTGTGCCTGAATAATCTGAAAGAGGCTTATTAAATTGATTAACCTTCTCAATGACTGTAATTGTTTTATAGATTTTTCTCATATTGTTTTTCTGATTTTGTTTTATTAATTTTATTTCTGTTATTCATTTCTTCTGCTTAATTTGGTTTTAATCTGCTTTTCTTTTTCTACTTTATAAAGATGGAAATCGATGTCATTAGTTGATGACATTGCTTCTTTTCTAATCCAGGCTTAATGCTGTAAAATTCCCTCTATGTACCATTTAGTGGCATTACAGATATTTTAATATGTTACATTTTATTTTTATTCATTTCCAAACACTTTCTAATTTCTCTTTCAACTTTTTTGATTTGTAAGTTATTTAAAAATATGTTATTTTGTTTCCAAATATTTGGGATTTCACAGATATTTCTGGACATTTAAGATTTTTCTCATTGATTTCTATTTAATTTCGTTATTACCAGAAGACAGGATAGGTATGGCTTGAATTTTTTGATTTATTAAGAGTTGAGTTTTCCATCTGGAATCATTTTCCCTCTACTTAAAGATTTCTTGCTATATTTTTAAATATTTCTGCTGATTAGTTTTTTAGCTTCTTATGTCTCAAAAAGTCTTTATTTTAACTTTTTTCTTGAAAGATATATTTCCTGAATTAAAAAATTCTATGTTGGCAGTTCATTGTTGCTGGGTTTTGTTTTGTTTTTTTTCTTTTTCTTTTAGTACTGTAAAGATGCTGCTTGATGGTGTTCACACTTGCACTGTATGTGATGAGAAATTTACTGCCATCCTTATCTTTTGTTACTGGCCACTCAAAGTGAATGCTGGTATGAGGTTTTTTAACAGAGACCTGGGATTACCCCTGCAAGTGACCTAGGCTTCTCTAAGACTAGTGTTTTAAGTGATGAAGAATACACCTCAATGGTATTCTCCATCCTTCAGTGTTTGACACAGAGAAACCAGAATTCTCTAAGTTTCTAATTCTTCTTTTGTTTTAGACCAGTGTACATTCAAATAACCACCCACTACTATCAACCCAAGGAAGACACCTACCATCCCCTACTCTCAGTTGCTGCTCTGGGGTGAAAGTGGAAGTCAACTAAAGGGAGATCTATAAACATTTCCCATGGGAATTCAAATCACACTAAAGACCTTGAAAGAACTTACATTGAATCAACTGTAGAGGGCCATTGGGAGATTTTAAGCATGAAGACCCTAACGGGATTGTCTCTATGAGTGCGCATAAAGAACTTACATTACAGGTAACAGTCATTGGTGCCTCACATTAGCTAAGATTTCCAGAAGCCTTTGGGATATACACCAAAAGAAATGTATACATTTTTCCTCTTCCCATTAAAATTTATTTATTTTGAAACAATTTTTTAGGGATGCTGTTTTGATGAGCTGAGGTTTAGATGAAATTATGAGAGTACTTCAAAAGGTTCACAGAAAGAAAGACCCGTTTGTCTTTTAATTCTGTTTTCCAACAAACTTTCTGAAGTTCCCTTCTATATATAAAATGTGCCCTTTCCATAAATGGATCATGCAATTAATTTTGATGTATCATATATCAATTGATTCTACATATGTCTAAATAAACACATATTTACATACATTATGGTTAATTAGCATTTATAGAACATTGTTAAGTTTATGAATTGCTTTCACATATATTACCTTACTGAATAACCACATTTTTAAAGTTGACTGTTCTTCTCATTACAAGTTTACACACAAGAAAACAAAGATTTCAAATGAATGCCTTACTTATTCATAGATAAGAAGAGGCAAAACTTATTTTGCAATGCATATGTGTTGATCCAGAGCACATGTGCTTTGTACAATGCTTTGCTTTAAGACTGTAAACTTGTCCAGTCTCTCCAAAACTAACTTAAATAATTTATCCAAAAAATTAAACATAAAATACATTTATGCATTTTTCATTTTCACTTTTGTTAATTAATAATTGATCAATATTTTCTTTTTTAATCTAGCTTACTTAAAACAAAGTTCTTAGTTATTAGTGAGAATTAGAGAGTCTTTGAACACTGATTGTCTTAGAAAAACTAATCCCATTAAAGAATTCTAAATTTAAGATAATAGCAAAAATAAATTGATCTGGATTTTGCATTTTAACAAAAGTCACCATGGCCTAAGTGCTACCTCATTCCTGACAACAGTAAATACATTAACCTAAACACCTTAAACAATAGATTTACAGAATGTTAGAAAGAAAGTTTAGTGGTACTGGACACCTCATTCTACAACTGAGGAACCCTAGGCTCAGAAAACTTAATAAAACTGTATAATGTTAAAAAATTGCTCAGCGTTGGTTAGGAAAGAAACACGTTAATTTAGTGATTCTCAAAGTATTGTCCTTTGATCAGCAATATCAGCATCCCCTGGGAATTTAGAAATGTATATTCTCAGGCCTCCACCCGAGACCTGTGGAATGAGAAACTCTGCAGGTGGGGCACAGAGCTCTGTGTTTTAATGAACTCTTCAGGTAATTCTGATGCATGCTAGAGTCTGAGAGCCACTGCTCCAACTCCAATATGTTTTCCTTGCATCACGTTGCTTCGCACAATGTGAGAGCTGACACATGATGTGAAGTTCTTGGGCATATAGTCAGCAATACAAAAGCAGTAAGTAAAACATGTCCCCTCAGAAGTGCTAGGACAGCTTCTGAAAATTTCAGGGAGCTTAGTTCAAAAAACCATGAAATGAGATTGAATAATACGCATTATTTTTCATTACAGTTGTTAAACTTACCACACCCTATAAAAACACACAGTTCACTGGTTTTGAGATTTTCAATTTACCATGTTTCTTTTCTTATTAAAAATTCTCCAACACTGGGTTAGAGGAGCTCAGTGAGGATTGCAGGATATCACAGACACATAATGTTTGACTTTGGATTTTTGATTCCATGATGCCTGTATTAAAGCTTCCTCCATGCTCGTAATTCAAGGAACTCACAACAATATGTTGAATCCTTTGAGATTTATAGAGATGAATAAAAGTACCTAATTTTAAGGGTCCCTTCAATTGTAATATTTGCTTGAAGCCACTGACTTCAGTTATTTCTCTTGGTACTTTCATTTCTATGATGTTTTTATTGCACAAGTATTCATTTAATTGAGAGAATAGAAGGATAGAAAGTAAAAAATATATAGTAGAGAGCTAGAACGCTGAAGCTAGAAGCATTCTTTACTTTTTGCATGCACCTCTAGCAATCAAAGACTTCTCTTTTGGCTTAATCTACATTCTGTATCTTTCTACCACAAGCAAATAACTCCAAAATAAAGAAATTCATAAGAAATTATGTAAAATAATAGGAAAACAGGGAAAGTTTATCATATATGGGAAGACTCATGAGTATCATATTTGTCTCTGTTTCCTCATATGTAAAATGAAGACAGTGATTTCTTCCTACCTGAGTTAGATAAAAATTTAATTGCCTATTTTATTTATAACAAGTTTTCTTGTGTCATATCCACACTGTACTTATTCCTTTGGGGAATTTCTCCCATATTCTAGCCTCGGGATTTAATTCGGCATCAACATTGTCTTATAATTCTTGCTCCCTGACAACAACAAGGTAAAAAGTTGCACCCTTGACCCCTGTTTCTCAATCGGTTTTTAGTTTTTCCCTGGGATTGTTATCACATTCCTCACTATTCAAATAATTCATTGCAAAGTTGGCTGGGTTTTTCCATCAATTAAATAACCCCTCTCACTCTCCAACTCTCCAGTAGGTAAGAAGTAGACAAATATGAAGCCAACTTGCAGAGAAACAGGAATGAGAATTACTGGGACAGAATATCACTGGAAATGAGTCCCATTTCAGTCATTTCTAATATAAGCTTCACATTTGTTTTCCTCATTGGTTTGATTTGGTTTGTTATGAGATCTTTTAAATTTCACATTTATACTTTGTTACACTTCTCACTGTGTAATGGAGACACACAAAAAAGTTACTCAAAGCAACATGAATGCAATGAGAAGCCCGAAGGGACTGCACCTCAGCAACTGCTCCGTTAGAAAGAGAAACTGGGAAGTTTCACAAGAAAAATGAGTCGATTCAATCATTTTAAAAGAACACAGACACATGGGTAATGTGACAAAAGTTATCTATGGCTAAGTATAGCTTAAACAATAGAAACTAGTAACATCATTTAAATTAACAATATTACATTCCAAAGTACAGTTTGTGAAAAGCTAAGTTGATCAAACTGTGATCATTATCTAATTTAAAATGTAACCTCTCCTTAAATGATTTAAGCAAAAGTTACATTTTTATGATTAAATCTAAGTATAATTGTCTCTAAAGTTTCCACCAACAGCTTGCCCTTAACAAACACTTTTTCACATTTTTCCCTACAGCAATTCTTTCACCATCTTTTAACAACAGTCAATATGTTAAATAATCAAAGTACATAATCTCATCCCTAATCAGTGATTAGAATCGGGCTTTTGCCTGCTAGCTGTAGACCATTGTCTCCTAACCAAGGACTTTTGTCCTATACATGCATTACCTAAAAACCTGATCTAAAAATCAACTGAGAATCAACATATACTTGATTAGAATTGATTAGATAGGCTTTCTGCCTGTTAGCTGTAGGCCACTGCCTCCTAGCTAAGGACTTTTGTCCCATAAGTTTTTTTAGCTAAAAAGTCCTGTCTAGGGCTGGCCCGTGGCTCACTCGGTAGAGTGCGGTGCTGATAACACCAAGGCCACGGGTTCGGATCCTATATAGGGATGGCCGGTTCGCTCACTGGCTGAGCGTGGTGCTGACAACACCAAGCCAAGGGTTGAGATCCCCTTACCGGTCATCTTTAAAAAAAAAAAAAAAA
>NW_007728753.1:260524-268552 GCF_000696425.1 Galeopterus variegatus | reverse complement strand
CAGTGAAAGAGAGCAGCCAAGAAAAGAAAGATATGAGATGAGTCACAAGTCCACCATTTCTAGCTGTCTCATCCCAAAATCAGCTTTTGCTGGATTTGCATCAGACCTGTATTTAGCCTTAAAATAAATTCTTATTTTTTTTGTCTTGAGCTATGTTGAATGGTTTACTCTTACTTGTGAATAATAATTTTGACCAGAATATTGAAAAATGTTTGATGACTTATTTCTGTGTGTGTGTGTGTGTGTGTGTGTGTGTGTGTGTTGGCAGAGAGGACACACATACCAGATTTGCATTCCATTGCCACCTTAGATTGACAATATGCATCATATATATATATATATTCAAAAGGTGAAAGACCACTAATTCAAAGACCAAATTATATAATGCTTTGAATTTTGTTTGCAAATTATAAAGCTGATGACATTCAGTTATCAAAAAACAAAAACAATGGTAATGGGCTACAATAATCAACCACATTGTATATTGACAAAATAAAAAACAAAAAACAGAATTGAAAAACAGGACTGAGTTTACTGCTTTGGCTTCTGGTGGATGTACAGTATTAGGTGATACAGGCCTTTTTCTTGTCTCTTTCAGTACCATTTCATATATACATCCTGGATTTTAAATAAAATTTTCTTTCACATTCATGCTAGAGACTTCATTTCATTGGGCAAAATTATACTTCAAAAGAGACCTCAGAGATTTGTGGTTCTCATAATGTGGCAGAAAGAGATAAGTCAGAGCTCTTACTGTTATAAATACCCAGAAGATTTAGAAAGAATACAGTTTTCAAATTGTTAATTATATAGTTATGTTCTCTAGAATAAGACTGCTCAACATACTAGACAAAAGAATAATCCAAAAACTACATAGTAATGGCAAGAGCTGAGATAGCACATATGGGGTGGAGGAAGAGAAAGTACAACCAAACACAGCAAAGACGTTGAGGTTTTACACACAGGCAGTTAGACACATAGTTATAGTTTCTCATTAGGTTGATATGAAGAAAACCAGAGCATTTTACCCCAAAGTATGGCTGAACTAAAGAAGTGGCCTCAAGATCTGACATTCCACCCCCACCCTCCATGTCTCTCAACCCTTTGTATTTCCCAAAGCACAGGATGAGGCTGTTCCTGGAAGTTCCCTTATCTAACTAGAAACCAGATCCCCAAAGGGAATAACAATTGCCTTTCATCCCCTCCCTGAAATCTCATTGTCTGTCTCAGGGGAAAACACTGAGGAATACAGCCAGGCTTGGAAGGACTTTTTCACAGAATGATGTCTGCCTCTCGGGCTCATTCAGATTCCAAAGAGAATCATTTACAAGTTAATTTCTATCTCCTGGGTCTACTCATTCTCCCTAATAATTACTTACTCTCCCTCAATGAATTATCTATATATCCCATCTTTCCCCTCCCCTATGAAGAGGGGTATGTAACCTGTGCTGGAGACCAGCTCTGCAGGATTTGTTGGACCTGAATAGGTGGTGTGGATTTGGTGAAAAGGAAGAGAGGGACCACAGATGTCTAGTGCAAGTGTGGACAACAACCACAAGAATCTTGCTTTATTTATATTTTTTACTTAACCTCTTACATGATGATTTATCCTTTAATCAAAACATTTTTTATTTCACTCTATACAAAAAGAAAAATCAGAATGTTCCAAAGTATTCATGCTGTGATAAAAACATCTATTCATGCATCAATAGTTCACCCCAAAGCCTGTGGCTTGTGGCCATAAAACTATACAATAGCAGCATGCTTGGCTTTAAAGAGCATCAGACTTTTAGTTTATAGTTCACCCCAAAGCCTGTGGCTTGTGGCCATAAAACTATACAATAGCAACATGCTTGGCTTTAAAACATCAGACTTTCGGTCTGAATCATAAACCTTAACCTTCTTAGCTTACAATTTAACCCCTTTTTAATCTTACTTATACTTACTACACTTAATTTTAATAACATTTTTTAGTTATGGTTAACAATTTAATATTGCTTACACTCTATATTGATCATTTTAATTTATAGTCAAAATCACAATATTTATACCTTTTATTTCCCTGCCAATAGACTCTGGGAATAGCACAGGGGGCAAAGTAAAAAGTTAAATGATCCTACTCAAACTAACAAAAACACACTATATAATTTTTATTATTACTAGGGAAACAACATGTTCTTGATAAATCAAGTGAAACTGTAGGAATGGGGAAAAGCAAAGAAATCTGTAACTGGTTATGATCAATTAGTTGTAAACAAACAGGAAATTCCACAGAGCCATGTCAAACATACGGGACCCCCTGCAGCCTAGCTGAACAAGGGGTATCGCTCCTCAGGCTCCCATGCCGTTCCCTATAGCAGGATGGCTCACGGCACTTCTGTATCCTGTTGGGTTATTGAGCAATCATTCTACTGTGATTTCCTCGTGCTATGCATGCTAAAATCAATTTCTATGCCTTTTTCTTCTATTGATCTGCCTTTTGTCAGTTGATTTTCAGAAAACCCTTGGGAGGCACAAAGGAAGATTTCCCCTAGCCCCCTACAATTGAAAAATCACCGCTTAGGACAGTGACATGAAACATTCTACCTGTCACCCTAAGAATATGCAAGTAAATAAGAGTGCATGGATATCCCACTTGGGGACCTTGAAAAATGAGACATTAAATTGGTCAGAAGGGCCCAGACTTCAGATGGAGCAGCAATGACAGCAACAAAAGCATGGAACAGGCATGACCCCTGTTACAAGAAGGTATAAAGTGTAAAATCATCGACATAGTAGTAAAACTCAGAGCCATTAACAAACAGCAGAGTTGTAAGTAAAGCTACAGAGCGGTAGAGATGGACTACTCACTTCAAAGGAGAACATACTGACCATCAAGCATAACACAGAAGCTACAGCAGGACCTTGCAGGCCACAGGGGAGACTTGTGGGCTGGGTAAAATGGCTCAGAGACAAATTGTTCAATAAATTTCCCCATGTCACTTTATTATATTGGCACAAATAACTGTGAAATCTGGGTAGATACTTTAAAAACAAGGTTAATAAAGTTTTCTAAATGAAAACTGGAGATTCAGAGTGGACGGCCAGGGAATCATTAACAAATTTAATGTTCTCAAAAACTACCAAGCCTTGAATGATAAGCATGCAGATTCTCTTTAATTTTTTTGACATGCTAGTGAAGTTCTTCAGCTATAGTTCTCCTCAATAAGCAATACATTCAATGAGCTTCTAACATTCAGTGAACAAAACTATGTGCCACACATGTGAACTAGAAATATAAATATGTATCTCATCTTAAACTGAAAAGAGCTTCACATATACAATCTGATTGTGTCTTATTTTTTTTTTTTTAAAAAAAAAAACAAAAAAAAACACTAACCAGGGAAATTAGTATGTCTAGTGTTTTCCTTCTTTTGGGCACACATAAAAAAAAAAAAAAAACACTAACCAGGGAAATTAGTATGTCTAGTGTTTTCCTTCTTTTGGGCACACATTTCTTCAAATAAGTATAAGATATTTATTGGAATTTTTCCTGGAAAGTTACAGAAGGGGATTCTTGAAGTCCCTTCTAGATTAGTAAGTACATATCTAGCTAGAAAGTACTGCTGATAAAGAAAGAGTCTACGATTTATTCAACAGAACATTGACATACTTGTGAGTGAGAATATTATTAAGGTTGAGAGAGGTTGGAAGGAGTGACTGGTAGCCCTTAGATTATGGGCAAAATGGTAATCTTTTATCTTTTTTAGTTTTCTAACTGCCATTCACATTAGATTTCCATCTAAACCTAAATTTAAATCACTCAGTTTTATTTATAGTCATATGTTGTATATACATATACACACAAACACACACGTAATTTTCCTCCATACATAGTTTCCTGACTCGTGAAGCATAAAGAAATGCCAAAGGATAAAAATTTGTGATAGAATATTGGCTTGTGACTCCTGGAGCGGTTAGTACAGTCAAAATGTAAAGGGTAGAAATTTAAAAGAAGTCACATTAGTTTAGGCCTGATTAACTACTCACCTTAAATAATTTAATCTTTATCTGTGCAAGGTGACTAATTTTATTCTCAGTATCCCTAAGGAAGCTGATGGTCAGAAGGAAGAAGTACCTTGCCCAAGAGCCACATGGCCAGAAAGTGTCAGGCCTTAAAAACCAACGCCACCTTAAGTGACATTACAAGTGGCACCATTATGGGCCCAGAAGGGCGTATTAACGTGGCAGCCTAAGACAATGCTGGGAGGAAGTAGGGTGGGGGTGTCTGCGGGAACCTTGCCTAAGCCCTTATTGGCCAAATACGTGCTTCAGCGCTCGTGAAAGGCATTGAGAGAGGATACAAGCCCTTAACCTTTAAGCTGAATATTAAAACCTCCCCTCCCTATCTGCCTATAAAACCAGTGCTTGTGTGGTAATAAACGGAACTGCCAGACAGAACCCCTGCCATGTCTGAGTGTCCTTTTACCTGGGCTGTTTGGGGGGCCGGCGGTGTGCTCACCTCTCTTCACAGCTCTCTTCCCCCGTCTCCTCCCAAAGGGGACAGGAGGGAAAGAGTAATCCATGCCGTTCGCTACCTCACCAGAAGGAACAAGGCTAGGGCTGTACAGGTCGGCCACCGGCAGACCCAACAGAGTGGTGCCCCATTTGAGGTAGTTTTTAAAACTCGTGGGTGAAAGGCGAGTGAGTGAGGCCCCCGGCTGCTCGGTCCTGAAAGAAGGTCGACAAAGGGTGATCAACCAGCGGAGTGGACCCCACAACCGCGGTAGTCACCATGAAGTAATCCACCTGCATGTCAGGGTGAGTACCATAACAGGGGGAAGTCCCTGCACTTCTCTGCCCTGTGCTCCCTTTGTCCCTTCCTCGCGGGGCAACATGGGAGGTGTGTGTGTTGAAAGAGTGACGAGACAGCTTGCAAGGCTCTAAAGTACATGTTAAAAGCAGAGGCCTAGAAATATCTGACGAGACAGCCTGCAAAGTTCTAAAGTACATTTTAAAAAGCAGAGGCCTAGAAATATCTGACTCCATGGCCACCGATGCCTGGCATCATGTGGTGAAGGTGGCCCCTTGAGCACCTTCATCCAACTTGTTCTCATATGAGACTTGGGACTGGGTTCAGACCCTGTCCAGAAAGAATGAGATTAGTCACGGGCTAGACGCCCCCCTTATGGTTCTACCAACCATCTCTGCCCTAAAGCTTTGCTTACATCCCAAGCATCAGGAAGGGGCAGAAAGGGATTGGACGCAGTTTGATGAGGAGAGAAAAAAAGAAACAAAGCTGCCAATGCAAGGCCCTGAGCAAAGTTTAGCCAAAGGAGAAAAAGCGGCACCTGAAGAAGTGGAGGAGGCTAGTCCACCTTTAAAAACATCCCCGGCAGAGCTGCAAGTTTTCCCTATCATGGCTCGCTGGGAACCCCCAGCCGTCCACCGCCCGTGGGGGGAAGTGGCCCCTCAGGCCTATCCGGTCAACATTGTAAAAGAACTAAAAAATGCTATGGCTGAGGCCAGGACTTTATCTTCAGCCTTGCAGGCTCAGATACAAAACTTAACCGAAGGCTTCAAGGCATTTACCGCCCTGATCCCATCAGGAAACAATACTTCCCCACCCTTCAAGGGACAATGTTTTGGTTGCAGAAGACAAGGTCATTTTAAAAGCCAATGTCCCAAGGCTAAAGGCAAAAAACCCCCTACCACACCTTCCCCCCCCCATGTAAAAAAGGATTACATTGGAAAAAGGACTGTAGGTCCAAATTTGACAAAGCCCCTGGTGGAAATAGGCCGGCCGCTTGATACCTTTGGGAAGCTCATGACCTTAAAGAGCTGAAAAAGGCTGTCGCAGAGGATGGGCCCAATTCCCCTTGGGCAGAAACCATCCTCCAGGGCTTAGCGCACCAACCCTGCACGATCCAAGACTGGAAAATGCTCTGTAAGGCTGTCCTCCCCGCAAACTTGTTTATCAAGTTCTGCGCCTTCTTTGAAGAAGAGTGCCATGTGCAAGCAGAGATAAACCAAGCAGCCAACCCACCAATCCCTATCAGCTTTGGCATGCTGTCTGGAACAGCAGATCAATTTAGTACTGGAATCCAACAGGCTGCTATCCCAGCCCCTTACCAAGACCAGGTTAGGGCAACAGCGTTAGCTGCATGGAAGAAGGTGGCTGAAGGGCCCAGTGAGCCCGCAATGGCCAGGGTCACCCAGCGACCCTCTGAGGACCTGGTTAGTGTCAGGATCCCTAAGGAGAGCCCCAGCCAACCCTCCCATAGGGGTCAATGGCTGTGGGGAACAAGGTCATTTCAAAAGGGACTGTCCCAACTGGAAAAATAAAAACCTTCCCTCTACGCCATGCCCTAGGTGCAGTAAGGGGCTTCATTGGAAGCGTGAGTGCCAGTCTAAACTAGAGGAAGGGCAATCCCCAGCCCCGTCACCCCAAGGGGATACAAAGCCAGCACCACCATGCCCTACCAGGTGGCCAGTACCCCAGGCTCATTGGACTATACCTATAGTTCCTGGTTTAAGACCAAAAATGAATCTTAAAATTCAAGGCAAAGAGTTTCGATGCCTTGTTGACATGGGGATAGATCCAACAGTCCTTAGCCACTATGGCAACAATAAATGGGTCTCCGGCTTCAAGGACAAGCCATTGTTGAACGGCATCACCAATGCCTAAAAAAAATCAATTATTAAAACCAAAATGGGGGGGCCAGCCCGGTGTGGCGCACTGCTACAGTGCGCTGCTTGAGAGCGCGGTGGCGCTCCCGCCGAGGGTTCGGATCCCACATACAGACCGGTTCCCGCTCACTGGCTGAGCGAGGTGTGGGTGCAGCACCGAGGGTTGCAATCCGTTGCCGGACATGAAAAAAGACCAAAAAAAATAAATAAATAAAAGGAAAAAAATAAATAAATAAAACCAAAATGGGGAGTCACCAGCCCTCAACAGCAGTTGGGACAGGCACTCCTAACTTCAAACATCCTAAATTTTTCCAAAAATGAACCCCTGTCTGCCTTCCAGAAACACTGGTCAGCTCAACCACTGCACCCAGAAGTCCAAGTGCGGTGGAAAGACCCCTTAACAGGCCAGTGGAGGGGCCCTGACCCATTGCTAACTATGGGCCGAGGGTTTGGTTGTGTCTTCCCCCTCAGTGAGTCAACCCCTACATGGCTGCCAGCCAAAAATCTCAAGTTCTTGCCAGACACCCAGGGTACTGAGAACCCTGAGGTCAGACTGCATTATGAACCCTTTGTGGATGCTCCAAGTGGCTGCCCTCCTCGGGTCAACAAGGACAAGGGCCTCTGCCACCAGGGAAGGTCTCCAGGAGCCAGCCAACTAAACCTGGGAGGTCATACAAGCCGCTTGGAGGTGTCTGTATCACATTTAAAAAAATTGCTAACATCACTTTTTGAGGTTGTTTTACAGAATCGACATGGACTAGACCTGTTGTTCTTACAGCAAGGAGGATTATGCACTGCCCTCAAAGAAGAGTGCTGCTTCTATGCCAACCACTCTGGAGTGGTCAAATATTCCCTAGCTAAGCTTAGAGAAGGATTAGAAAAGCGTAAAAAAAAAAAGAGCGAGAAGCCAATAGTAATTGGTTCCAAAGCTGGCTTTCAAGTTCCCCATGGCTGTCCTCCCTGCAAGGCTCCCTAGCCATTTTCATCTTGGGGTCTTACGCCATTTGCCAGGTTGTGTCCCTTATAAGGCACAACACCACTTCTCTCGTAATGCTCGCCCAGGTGGTAGAGGAGGTGGCCCATAATGAAAGCCCTGACAGCCCTTGGGTCAATATGGCCCTTCAAGAAATCAACGCCAATCTCTAAGGCTCCACCCCACCCCCGCTTGGCTGGATAGTCAAAGACGGGTAAGATTTCCAGGGGGAAACAACCTAAGACAGGCACAGCCACCAGAGGGAATGGAGGCGAGGCTGGGAAGGTTAGCAGCCTCCAGTTGCCTTATTAAAACAAAAAGGGGCAGATGTCGGGCCTTAAAAACCAACGCCACCTTAAGTGACATTACAAGTGGTGCCATTATGG
>NW_007728753.1:231271-259524 GCF_000696425.1 Galeopterus variegatus | reverse complement strand
CAGGATGCATGCCTTTGACCTTTAAGTTGATAGGATTATGTGAAGTTAGGCATTGAGAGAGGATACAAGCCCTTGACCTTTAAGCTGAATATTAAAACCTCCCCTCCCTATCTGCCTATAAAAGCCAGTGCTTGTGTGGTAATAAATGGAACTGCCAGACAGAACCCCCGCCACGTCTGAATGTCCTTTTACCTGGGCTATTTGGGGGGCCGGCGGTGTGCTCACCTCTCTTCACGGCTCTCTTCCCCCGTCTCCTCCCAAAGGGGACATGAGGGAAAGAGTAATCCATGCCGTTCGCTCCCTAACCAGAAGGAACAAGGCTAGGGCTGTACGGATCAGCTGCTGGCAGCGGACCCGGCAAGAAAGCAGTAAAGTGGATCCTCACGTGGTTCGTTCTGTCCATAATTATACCACCTTAATAGAGGGCTTGAATAGACACATGCAAAGGTACTCACATTCTCTTGGGACTGGTGGGGAGAAGACGATGCTTCATTCTGCGTTCCAGTCATCACTCAGTTAGAGCAAGGGAAGTGATGAGACTTAAGTGGAAGAAATGACGTAGATGAGTTCACGCCCAGCAAAAGTAGAGGGAGTAACTAAATCAGTGGTATCAAGCCTAAGTAAAAATTAGAAACATCTGGAGGGAGGGTATTTATATTAAAATACAATTTTCTGGACAACACCCCTGAATAAGATAATGAGACCATTAAGGAATGTTGCTCAGGATGTGTATTTTTTTAATTATCCCAACTGATTCTAAAAATTATCAATTTTAGAGAACCACTGATTTTATTAATCCCTGAACTGTTTGTAGACATGAATTCACCTATTATTTTTAGAGTCCATCAGTCATCTGTCATTTACAAAAGCTTAAATAGTTAAGTGCTAGGCTATATACAGGTATATAAAGAAATTAGAGAAATTCATTACTGCCTTTCAAAAATTTGTTTGTGCACAAATTTATCGGTCGTAGTGTGCTAGATAAGAACATGTGTTCAAAAATCAGACTGCTTTGGGGTCTAATGTCAGCAATGGTAGTTACTAATACAATTACTTTGAACAAGTTATTCAATGAATGCCTCTAAGTCCCATTTACCCAGTTGTGTAATGATGACTGTAAAACTAGTACCTGCTTCATAAGGTTGTTGCTATGTTTAATGGAGATGACAAATGTAAAGCAGTAAGCCAGTAAACAGTATTCAGTAAATGTTCAATAGCTGTTTATTTACTATTACCTCTTGGGAATCCAGTAAGAACCAAGCCTTGTGCTAAATATAAAAAATATAAGAAAGAGAGTGGGGTTATAAAGAGTATCGTATGTGTACAGTTTTTATACTCTTTTAGGACATTGGTCTTGTCATTCTCCCACATACAAGCCATATTTTAAGTGGTAAATCACAATTACTTTGTTAAGCTTTGGAAGGCTGGACATTAGTTCCCCTTCATCATCTTCCATATGCTGAAAGAGGGAAAGAAATAAAAAACTTCTTTTGACTTAATCTCTGATCCCTTAGAATTAGAAATGGAATTAAGTATGTTCACTTTCTCTGAAATGCCATTTTCTAAAATTTCCTAGACAGGTAAGTGGTGGATACTACAACTATTACCATAACTTTATTTCAATTCCCATTCAGTAAGTATGTGCCAAATGCCTATTCAATTCTAGGCTCCATTGAAAAATGGTCAAAATCCTTGTTCTCATGGAGTTTACATTCTAGTGAGGTGCAACAGTTAATAATAGTAGAAGTAGTAGTAGAAGTAGTAGTAGTAGTAGTAGTAGTAGTAGTAGTAGTAGTAGTAGAAGTAGTAGTAGTAGTAGTAGTAGAAGTAGTAGAAGTAGTAATAATAATTATACAAAAATATTAATAAATAATAAAGCAAACAAGCCAATAATGAGCCAAGCTGATTTCAAATAAAGACAAATGAGGAAAACAAAGAAAGAAAAGTTGAAAGAAGCAAGGCTTACTATCATTGTCAGAATAATCACACACACATACACACACAAAACTACTTCAAAATCATCTTTGATAAGATGACTTGTGAGTGCAAAGACCAGAATAACAAGAAAACAATCAACTATGTGGTTCTTGGTTAAGAAATAAAAAACAGCAACTTGAAAGAAGTAACATAGTCGCAATGCTTGAAATGAGACCTAAATATCACATATCATACACACACACACACACACAGAGAGAGAGAGAGAGAGAGAGAGAGAGAGAGAGGAGAGAGAGCCAAAATCCTTCTGAAGAAAAGGAAAGATTAGGTTGGGTGAGGTTTAAATAATGAATTCTATGAGGAAATGAGTTTTCTAAGTAAAATTTGAATTGATACACAGAAGTAGGTCTTTTGCAAAACATGTGAAATAAGTATTTAGTTACCATTGTGAATTTATAATCCATAACTTTAAAATTCAGTTAGATGTAAGAAAGAAGAGGAGGCAAATAATAAGAAAATGTACCACAAGGGATAATCAATACTTACGTGCCTACTAAGCAATGGTTACTAGAGATAGTTTCAGATTAGTATTTTTAAATCACCCTATAAAAAAGTAAAACTGTAATGGGCTCTGGCTACTTCACCGTAGCTTTCTTTTATATTATCTCTCATCATATATTATGGAATGAATTGTATCCTCCCAAAGTTTAATGTGTTGGAGGCTTGGTCCCCACCATGACATTGTTAAGAGGGTAGAGAATCCTGTTATGGTTATTGAAAGGTGGGCCTTGGAGAGGTGATTGGACTGTGAGGACTGTACCCTCTTGAATGGATTGATCCATTCTTGGAATAGTGGGAGTGATTCTGGTGGCTTTAAAAAGAGGAAATGAGAAGGTTAGTGTCCCTCTGTTTTGTCATTCTCACCATGTGGCACCCTACATTACTGTAGAGTCACCTCACCAAGTGTGTTCTCCAGACTTTGGATTTCCTGGCCTCCAAAACTGTATTTCATTTTCTTTCAGAGTACCCAGTTCCAGGTACTTTGTTATAGCAACAGAAACAGACTAAAACAAACAACTTAAGGGGAGTGGCTTATTTTAGGCAGACAAAATGGATATGGCTACACTAAAGCACAAATGAGTCCTTTTATCCTAGGTCATCTTCTTATCTATGACATCACTATGATAATGCCTAACTTTTTAATTTTCTTTTATATTTTTCATACTCATGATTTTGTTCTGCTTATATACAATTAGCCTTATTAAATCTCCAACAGTTTAAAGGTCATGTGTTGCTTTATACGGAGAGAATAATGAGAAAACAGATTTTCCATTTTTATGTAAGTATATAGACACCTTTTGAGTGAGGAATGAACCATAGAAGTAACAGGAGGTCTAGGTTACCACTTCAAAAACTTGGATTATAGAATAACCTTACAACTTGTTTTCCCCAATGACAGAGGGAGTTAGAACACAAATCATTAAGTCATTAGAATTTATCTTTTTGGACTTTTACACCTACCTCTAAGTTTATGAACGTGGGCCAAATTGTTTATGTTCATGTGTCAATTACTCATAAATCATTTTTCACATATTATCTGTTTGATCCAAATTCTAAATATGGCTGGTCTTCCAATCTGGCCTTCAAGGAATGTAAAAGGGTGAACAAAACCAATGCCATTTTGTGCCCTGCCTGCTATGTTGACTTCTGCTTAACCTCATTCTTTTGTTTCACTGAGATATAGGCAATATTAGAAGATGTAACTTGAAACAGCAAAATGCCAAATTGTGGGGTTGGGGAGGATGATGTCAAAGTGCAGAGTTGGGTTTGGTTCTCTTTTTTTCTTATATATTAAATTGTTATTATTCTAACATTATCTGTAATAACTGCAACATGTTTTTTGTAAACCTCATGGTAACCATAACCCTAAAGCTTATAAAAGACATACTAAAAATAAATAGGAATAAATCAAAATACACTGCTAGAGAAAACCACTCAATCACAAAGAAGACAGTAAGATTTTTTTAAAAAAGAATTAACAAAACAACAAGAAAACAAGTAACAAAATGGCAGTAGCAAGTCTCTATATATCAACAATAACTCAAAATATAAATGCCCCAATTGAAAGACACAGAGTGGTTCACTGGATTATAAAAGAAGAACCAATAATATACTGCCTATGAGAAACTCACTTCATCTATGAATACACACGCCAACTGTGTGAAGGGATGGAAAAAGATGTTTCATGTAAATAGAAACCAAAAATGTGCAGAGGTAGCTATATTTAGATAAAATAGACTTCAAGCCAAGGAAAGTAAAAAAGATAAGGCCTTTCGGAAAAAGATGTTTCATGTAAATAGAAACCAAAAATGTGCAAAGGTAGCTATATTTAGATAAAATAGACTTCAAGCCAAGGAAAGTAAAAAAGATAAGGCCTTTATATAATGGTAAAGAGATCATTTCAACTAAAGCCTACAACAATTCTAAATATATATGCACCCAACTCCAGAGCACTCAGTTATATAAAGGAATTACTATTATACCTAATGAGAAAAAAAGAATCCAATACTATAATAGTTGGGGAATTTAACACCTCACTGTCAGCAAAGGACAGATCATCCACTCAGAGAATTCACCAGGAAACATCAGAATTAATCTCTATTACAGACTGAATAGACCTAATGGGCATATACAGAACATTTCATCCAACAGCTGCAAAATACACATTCTTCTCATCAACATATGAAACATTCTCTCAAGTAGACCATATGTTAGGTCACAAAACAAGTCTTAACAAATTTTATAAAACTTGAAATCATATCAACTATCTTGTCTAACCACAAAGGAATAAAACTAGAAATCAACAACAAAAGGAAAACTAGAAACCATACGAATATGTGGATGTTAAACAACATGATCTTAAACAATGAATGGGTCAAAGAAGAAATAAAAATTAAATTAAAAAATTCTTGGAGACAAATGAAAATGAAAACATAATGTAACAGAACGGGATATAGCAAAAGCAGTTCTAAGAGGGAAGTTTACAGCAGTAAATGCCTACATTAAAAAATAAGAAAGGCTTCAAATGAACACCCTAAAATTATACCTCATGGATCTGGAAAAACAAGAACAAACTAAGCCCAAAATCAGTAGAAGGAGAGAAATAAAGATCAGAACAGAAATAAATGAATTAGAGATAAAAAAAAAAAAGCAAGAAAATTGATAAAACAAAGAGCTGGATTTTGAAAGCAATTTTAAAAAATTGATAAACATTTAGCTAAACTAACAAAGAAAAAAAGAGAGAAAACTCAAATAAATAAAATCAGAAATGAAAAAGAGACATTACAAATGATACCACAGAGATACAAAGGATCATAAGAGACTACTACAAACAACTACATGTGAACAAACTGGAAAACTTAGAAGAAATGTATAAATTCCTGGAAACATATAACTTACCAAGGTTGAGTCATGAAGAACTAGAAAACATAAACAGACAAAGAATGAGTAATGAGTTTGAAGCAGTAATAAAAAGTCTCCCAATGAAAAGAACCCCAGGACCAGATAGCTTCACTGCTGGATTTTACCAAACATTTAAGGAAGTACTAATACCAATTCATTTCAGACAATTTCCAAAACACTGAAGAGGAAGGAATACTTCCAAACTCGTTCTGTGAGGACATTAACCTTATACCAAAACTAGAAAAACATACAAAAAAAAAAGGACAGGTACAGACTAATATCCTTAATGCACAAAGATGCAAAGATCCTCAACAAAATACTAGCAAACAGAATCAAGCAACTCATTAAAAAGATCATTCACCATGATCAGTCAAATGGGAATTATCTCACAGATACAAGGATAGTTCAACATATGCAAACCAATAAACATTATACATCATATCAAGAGAATAAAGGGAAAAAAATACAATGACTTCAATAGATGCAGAGATAGCATTTGATAAAATCCAACACCTTTTCATAATAAAAACACTTGACAAACTAGGTACAGAAGGAATGTCCCATACGTGACAAATCCACAGCAAATATCATACTGAGTGGGCAAAAATTGGAGGCTTTTCCTCTGAGATCTGGAACAAAACAAGTATGCTCACTTTCTCCACTCTTAGTCAGCACAGTACTAGAAGTTCTAGCCAGTGCAATAAGGCAAGTGAAAGCAATAAAGGGCATACAAATTGGAAAGGAGAAAGTTAAACTATCCCTATTTGCAGATGGCATGATCCTATATAAAGAAAACCCTGAAGACTCCACCAAAAAATTACTACAACTAATAAATGGATTCAGTATAGTGGCAGGATATAAAATCAACACACAAAAATCAGTAGCCTTCCTATACATCAATAATGAAATAGCTGAAGGAAACAACAACAAGAAAGCAATCCCATTCACAATAGCAACCAAAAGAAAAAAGAAATACCTAGGAGTAAATTGAGTGAAGGAAGTAAAAGACCTCTACAATAAAAACTATAAGACACATTGCTGAAAAAATTGGAGAGGACACAAATAAATGGATAGATATCCCATGTTTATGAGTTAGAAGAATTAACATCATCAAAATGTTAATATTACCCAAAGCAATCTACATGTTCAATGCAATCCCTCTAAAAATACTAATGGCACGGGCCGGCCCAGTGGCACACTGGAGAGTGCGCCACTTGGGAGCATGGCGGCCCTCCCGCCGAGGGTTCAGATCCCATGTGGAGACCGGTTCCCGCACACTGGCTGAGCGTGGTGCGGGCGCAACACCGAGGGTTGCGATCCCGTTACCGGTCAGTAAAAAAAACAAAAAGGAAAAAAAAAATACTAATGGCATTCTTCACAAAAATAGAAAAAAATGGTCTTAAAATTTGTATGGAATCACAAAAAAAAAAACTTGTATAGCCAAAGTAATCTGAATGAAAAGAACAATGTTGGAGGCATCACACTAATGGCATTCTTCACAAAAATAGAAAAAAAATGGTCTTAAAATTTGTATGGAATCACAAAAAAAAAAAACTTGTATAGCCAAAGTAATCTGAATGAAAAGAACAATGTTGGAGGCATCACACTTTCTGACTTCAAAATATACTCTGAAGCTATAGTACCCAAAACAGCATGGTACTGGCATAAAAATAGACAAATAGACCAATGGAACAGAATAGAGAGCCCAGAAACAAAATCACCCTTTTTTAGCCAACTTATTTTCAGAAAAAGGTACTAAGGGTACCAAGAATGTACAGAGGGGAAAGGACAGTCTCTTTCATAAATGGTGCTGGGAAAACTGGATATCCACATGCAGAAGATTGAAACTAGACTTCTATCTCTTATCATACTCAAAAATCAACTCAAAATGGATTTAGGACATAAATTTAAAACTCAAAGCAATGAAACTACTAGAGGAAAACATAGGGGAAACACTACAAGAAATGGGAGTGGGAAGCACTTTTTTGAACAAGACCACAAAGCCACAGGCAATTAAAGCAAAAATACACAAATGTGACTACATCAAACTAAAAAGCTTCTGCACAACAAAGGACACTTTAAACAAAGTGAAGAGACACTTACAGAATCAGAGAAATTGTTTACAAACTACACATAGGACAAGGAGCTAATATCCAGAATATATAAGGAACTCAACTCAACAACAAAAAACAATTAATTAATTAACTAATTAATAATACAATTAAAAAATAGGTAAATTACCTGAATAGACATTTCTCAAATGACAACATATAAATATCCAACAATCACATGAAAAAAATGCTAAAATCATCAGGGAAATACAAATTAAAACTGCAATGAGATATCATTTCACCCCAGTTAAAATGGCTGTTATCAACAAGACAGAAAACAGCAAATGCTGGCAAGGATGCAGAGAAAATGGAACCCTCCTACATTGTTGGTGAGAATGTAAATTGGTACAGCCATTGTAGAAAAACATTTGGAGGTTCCTCAGAGAACTGAAAACAGATGTACCATGTGATCCAGCTATCCCACTACCGGGTGTATTCCCAAAGAAAATGAAATCAATATGTCAAAAAGACACCTGCACTCCCATGTTTGTTGCAATGCTATTCACAATAGCCAACAGATAGAATCAACCTAAATGTCCATCAATATATGAACGGATAAAAAGTTGTGGTATATATATACAATGCAATACTATTGAGCTTTAAAAAGAAATGATAGCCTATCATTTCCAGCAAGATGAATAGAACTAGAAACCATCATATTAAGTCAAGGGAGTCAGGCATAGAAAGACAAATACTGCATGATCTCACTCCTATGTGGAATCTAAAAAAAAGGAAATAGTGATTCTCATGGAAGTAGACAGTAGAATAATATTTACCAGAGACTGGAAGGAGTGTGGGGAGGAAGGAGAAATGCTGGAAACTAATGGGTACAAAATTATGCTATTTACACTCAGTGATTCATTGTGTGGTATATGCACGTATTGAAACAAGTCATTGTACCCCACGAAAAGAAATATAAATAAAATTGAAAAAAAAAGAGTTCCTATGTTATAAAATTTGTCATAAGAATTAAACTAGATAATCCATATAAATTACTTAGAGTAGTTCCTAACACATAATAAATGCTCAAAAAACCATGTGGCTGAAAATGTAAATAATATTGATTATGTGCTTTTGATAAATTATTAACCAAGAATACTTTAACTTCATTATTTGTTTATACAAGTGAAAATGAGTTCATGTTTGGCACATTGAGGTCATAACAGAAGTAACTTCTATTATACTTGCTTGCTATTTTGCAATATTTACATAAATATGTGCCCAATCTGGAAAGACAGCATTAATCAGTATTGTAATCACTCTAAGAAGGCTATAAAAACAAGAGTCTATCTTTCTTTCACCGAAGAATAGCACAACTCTCAGACATTTTGAGCTCTGTCCCAACTTCATTCAAGTAACTACATCAGCAATGAAGATATTTTGGTTTTTTCTGACCTTTGTCTTCGCTGTGTCTTGTGGTCCAGCAGGTAATATTTGTTAATATGGAAATAATGTAAAGGGCAAAATGTTTTTATAAATGCTTTATCTGAAAAAAAAAATTATTGTTAGGAGTCTCAATGTGAACTCCTTATAAGGCAATTTTCTCTATTTTTTCATGGAATAAGAAATGAGTAGTACCGACAGGTGAGAAAATAATGGGAAAAAATTTTCCACAAGATGTAGAATTAAACCTATTTATTTTGTTGGTTGTGTGATGGGACTATGACTCCTTAGATATTTGCTACTGCCTTCTTTATTAAAATGCAGTTTCTTGAACTGATATTGTAGCTGTTGTAAAAATTAAGCTCCTAGCCCAGTAATAGGGGAGTGGAGGTGGATGTGAATGGTTATTTAGAACAAAAAACATGTAGAATATTTTTCCCATGTCCTTTTCTCTTTACTTTTTAGGGAGCATACACAAATTAAATATTTAAGAATGTTCTATTTACCAAAAAGTAAAAATAAAAATAGAAAAAGCTAGTGGCAAAGAATGTATGTTCAATAAATATCTTCAATAGAGTTCCCTGGTCATGATTTTATAAACAAAGTGGCTTAACTCTATACTTTAAAGAACTTTATCTATGTATCTATCTATCTATCTATCTATCTATCTAAGGAGCTTAAACCTGGATTTATAATCATAGCTACTGTTTCTTAGTTCCACAGCAAAAAACAAGAGAAGTTGCAGAGAAAAAAAGAGAATGTCGCCTTGTTCGTGGTGCTTGCAAGCTTGAATGCAATTCCTGGGAATACATATATAATTACTGCAATATTGACTCTGAACCTTGCTGTGTGGTAAGGGAATACCAAAAGCCAGTCATAAAAAACTCAATTATCGGACCTAAAACAGATGTAAATTACAATTATGTTACATAGCACTACTTTGTAGCAATATTATTAATAAAAATTAACTTTTACTTTCTATCAATCTATTTTCAAGTGAGTGTCTTCTGGCCTTCTGGATTACTATATCATGACTAGTGAGTTCAATGTTGGGTGAGTACAAAAGAAATAAATTTGAAATACTGGTAGGATCTTCTTCATTAAATTGGCAGAATTTTTTTCCTCCCACGAGATAAAAAACTTCTATCCTTAATGCTCCCCTTCACCTCTGGTCTATTTATTTGCCTTGTGCAGAAGCCTACTTATTTTCATATAATTTTTGAAATATCAATTAACAATCATGGTTTATGCTACCTTTCCATACTCTCAAGAAAAATGAGTTTGGATCTTGGACACAAAGTTTTATATATCTTAATCATATAATAGGGCAGTATTGATACAAATAATTATAAGAACAAACAAACAGAACTAAAAAGGGAGTAAAAGGGAATATATTAAGGTCTTACCTATTAAAAATACATCAAGAAAAATAGCAGGAGAAAATATAGTAAATCTTTAGAGTAATTATTTTAAAGAGACGGGTTTATGGTTGAATTATTTTCCTCTTTATAATATGATGTTGTTTTCACATATATACAATTTTATAATCAGAATAAAAACAAATTAAAATCATTTGGGATCTATTTTTTCTTATTATAAAACAATATGAAAATTTGGAAAAATACAGAAATAGGGTTTATGGTTGAATTATTTTCCTCTTTATAATATGATGTTGTTTTCACATATATACAATTTTATAATCAGAATAAAAACAAATTAAAAACATTTGGGATCTATTTTTTCTTATTATAAAACAATATGAAAATTTGGAAAAATACAGAAATAACCACAGATAAAAAGAAAAGTCATTTCTAATTCTACAATTCAGAGTTGACTATTATCATCAGTCTTGGACATAGGCATTCAATTCAAGGGCCTTCTCTCCTGGCCCTCAAGAATTTTATTAGTCAGTCTTGGACATAGGCATTCAATTCAAGGGCCTTCTCTCCTGGCCCTCAAGAATTTTATTTAACTTCTCTCACCTAATAACTAAATATTTAATGCTTTTGCCTTTGTTCTTGCCTTCAATGAAATCATTGTGTTTCTATGTTTCCACAGTTTACATTAATTTCTGTCATAATATTGAATTAATTTTAATATAAATTTTCTTATGAATTATAAAGCATCAGTAAAAGCTCTACATTCAGAATTTGAAGTATCCATCGAATATATTTGTTCCTTTTACCTATAGAACTGATATGAGCAATACTAAAATTTATGGCATAATTTTGACTCAAAGGAAATCAAAAAACTTTAGTGAATTTGAGGTTTAAGAGGAATGGATGATTTCCAATTTTCTTTCTTGGAGAGTTTGCCTAACAATGTGATCATTCATTAGAAAATATTGTAAGAGGAGCAGACTGGGAATGGAAAATTATGACATGTTAAGTTTAGACTTTTCTGTTATATGCATGTGTGAAGCTCAGGAAAGAAAAATGTGCTTCAAATATAGATTTATGGCAACCTTTACGGAAGCCCAAAGAAAGGCTGCCAATTGAGAAGAAAAAAATGTCTAAAGTTTCAAACAATAACATTTAAAGTACATGAGGAAAAATTGCAATCCATAGAGGAGGTTAAGAAGAAGCTCGCCAATGAGAATTCATTCTCAGGCTTTGTATCTTCTCAGGTGAGGTCCCAGACATAGAAGAGACTAGGCAATCCCATCCCCATCATGCTCTGTGTTAATTTTTGTCCCACACAAACCATGAGCATAATAAAATGTTTTTTGATTTTTTCAAATCAACAAGTTTTAGAGTATTTTATGCACAACAATATTAACTAAAGCACAGTATATCTTCCAAACTACAGAAATTGTTTTAAAGAAAAGTGACAATAAATAAAGAATTGTGTGCAGAACTTCTGGATCAGTAAGGTAAAAATCTCTGAAAATCAGCTCCTTCATGAAAGCAACAAAAACAATGGCATAAAATTGTCCATATCAACTTTGTAAGAGTTCTGCAAATTAAGCAGACTTGCAAAAAATCCATGAAGCCTTTTGTTCAAGAAAAAATTCTGAATCTCAATCAGAACAGTAAAATTTGTGACATTCTAATGCCTTATTTCTATTCCCCTCTCTCCAGCTCTACAGTAGCCTTGAAAATCAGCAATCTTCCAACTATGGTAGCTGTGAATATATAAACAATACCAACAATTCAATAACAAAAGTACACTAACCCAATTAAAAAGTGAGCAAAAGATTTAAATAGACATTTCTCTAAAGAAGATTTACAACTGTTCAGCAAGCTTGTGAAAAGGTGTTTAATCTCAACAGACATCAAAAAAATGCAGATCAATACTACAATGTGATACCACTCCAATCCATTAGGAGGGTTATAATCAAAACAACAGATAATAACAAAAGTTTACTAGTATGTGAAGGAAAAATTAGAATACTACAATATAGATAAACTTTGAAAATATGCTAAGTGAAAGCAGCTAGTCACAAATAGTCAATTATTACATGATTTCATTTATATAAAATATCCAAAAAAGGCAAATCCGTAGAGACAGAGGTAGAATAGTGGTTTACTAGGGATCAGGGGCAGAGAGAACTTAAGGGGTGATAGCTAGAGAGTATAGGGTTTCTTTGGAGGTGATTGGGTTCAGGATATGATGCCCCCAAATATGGTACCTTGGTATTTGAAAAAACAGCAGAAGCAGGAAGATCATTCTCACTTTTCTCTCCATTCTTCTCTCCTGAAGCAGACCATAAAGTCTAGATGAACTTCCTGTAATATGGGTACTACATTCCAGTAGTACCTTCCCTATGTGCCAAAGGAAAGTGACATCCTTATCTTTGAAGGCACAGAAACATCAAGAAGAATCTGAGCCTTAAAAGACCTGCTAAGTTCCCTCTAGTTTATTACTATTAGATCATACCCCTTGTGTTCAATTATACTTCTACACAACTATCCACTCTTTCTCAAACCTAAGCATAAAAATGCTCAAATATACCTGTTTCTTTGGGTCTTCATTTCTGAAGACTCCTGTGTCACATACAACTTACATTAAATAATTTTTTATGCTTTTCTCTTGTTAATCTGTCTTTTGTAATGGGGACCTAGCCACAAACCTGGTGATGGATGAGAAAAGAATTTTTTCTCCCCTGTAGGGTAATCAAAACAGTCTAAAGTTGATTGTGAATTACATGGCTCTGTGAATATACTAAGCATCGTTGCATTGTATGTATTAAACAGGTAAATTGTTTGGCATGTGAATTATATCTCCATAATGTTAAGAAAGAATGAATGCAAACTTCCTGTCAGAGATTATGCAAGACAAAAGACAATGTATCAACACCTTTTAATACTGGAAAATTCTGCCAACCTAGAATTCTACGAAGTGAAAAAAAATGTTAAAAGTGAAAGTGAAATAAGGACATTTTTAAGCAAAAATGAGAGAGAGAGAGAGAGAGAGAGAGAGAGACCTGAAAGAACACATTGCCAGCAGTAATTTTTTGAAAAAATTTTAATCAAAATTAGTCCAGAAAAAGTTCACAAGATTAGATTGGATTCACACAAAGGAACAAATGAAGCTGGAATTAGTAAATTTGTGGGTAAATGTAAGAGATTCTTTACTTTAAATTTTAATTTTTATAAAAGATAATTGGTTACTAAAAGCAAAAATAATAATTTGTGCAGTTATCATTTGAGCAGTTTATAGCATTGCAGAAGGAAATAAGCAGCGATAATAGCGCAAAGCACAGGAAGGGGAAATAAAAGTATAGGGTTGTGAGCCTCTTGTATTATGTATAAAAGTTAAAGACATATATTATAAATCATAGAGCAAGGATAAAAATTAATATATATATATATATCCAATAAGGTAGGTAAGCTATAATCATAAAAATGAATAATCACTTCCTGGCCTTTTGGCTAAGATCAAGTGTAGTATCAGCTCTTAATCAGTTTAATAAAAATGATTAGACAAGAAAACTCCAATCCACAGAGAGGAACAGAAGATAAGGGGAACAAAGGCAAGGACAAAAAATAGAAAATAACAAGATGGCAGGTTTAATCACAACAATGTCATAATTTTACTAAATATAAATACTGTGAACACAGCAATTAAAAGGCAGAGACTGTAAGATAGGATATTGTATTAGTTATTTATTTCTGCATATCAAATTACCCCTATAAGTTATAGCTTCAAACCTTTACTATAGCACAGATTCTGTGCAGAAGGGTGCCAGAAACAGCTTAACTTGATGCCTGTTTTAAGGTCTGTGATGAGGTTTCACTCAAGCAGGCGACCTGGTTTGCAGTCATCTCAAGACTCAACTAAGTGGAAATATCTGCTTCTAAGCTCATGTGTGTTGTGAATGGCAGTCTTCAGTTCTTGAGGACTATTGGACTTAGGGCTCCAGTTTTTTCACAAGTGTTAAATAGAGGGCCTCAGATTCTCAACACATCATTTGGGCCTCTCCATACAAATTTTCACAGCATAGCACCTTGCTTTCCCCAGCATAAGTGATCTGAGTGACAGAGAAAGAGAGACTTAGGTAGTGAGAGAGAAAAAATAAAAAAGAGGGACAGAGAGAGACAGACAGAGACAGAAAAAGAGAGATCTCAAGACTGTAACCATAGTCTTTTTGAATGGATATATTAGAAAATAAGAAATGTTTCAAATCAGTAACTTAATTTTCTACTTAAGAATGTACAAAAAGGGCAAATTAACCCAATTTTATCAAAACATGCACTTCAATGAAGTACTTAACTTTATTTAACTGAAGGAAGGAAATAATAAGATCAGCAATTGATTAAATAGGAAATGGACAAATATTAGAAAAAAACAAGAACAAAGGCTGATTTTTTAAAAGCAAAAACTGTCTTTCAGAAACCTTAGCAAGATTGATCTAAAGAGAAGGAAAGACAGAGTTAGAAAGAGAGAATGAGAGAGAGAACACAAATTACCAATATCAGGAATGAAATGGGAGTAGTCACTACAGACACAGCAGATACTAAAAGAGCAATTAAGGAATACAACAAAAACTGTTATGCCGATATTCTGACAATTTATATGAAATGGAAAAATTCATGAAATGACATAAACTCCCCAAATTCACTCAAGAAGAAATTCACAACCTGAACAGGACTATACCTATTTTAAAAAACAATCTACATTTAAAAACTTTACCACATAGAAAATTCCAGGTACAGATGAAAATTACAAGGAAACTGCAGATTGATATTACTCATGAATATAGATGCAGAAATCCTTAACAAAATATCAAATAAAAGGTAAATTAATTTCATACTCGGAACTCAATCAGCATAATTCCTTATATTAAAAAAAGCAAAAACATGATTATCTTAATAAATGCAAACAACAATCTAAAATAAATGTAAACCACATTCATAATAATAATTCTTGGCAACTGACAGGAGAGGGGAATTTTCTCAATGTGATCAAAGGCATCTATAAAACACCTACAGCTAACCTCATTCTTAGTCAAAGACTGAATTGAATGCATCCACCCTAAGATCAGAAACAAGACAAGGATATTCACTCTCACCACTTTGATCCAACATTGAAAAATAATTCTAGAAAGTGCATCAAGAAAAATAAATAAAAGTATATAGATCACAAATAAAGAAATATATTGTCATTATTTGAAGACAGCATTATGTCTATGTAGTAATCCTAAAGAATTTAAAAATGAAGATATGAAAACTTATAATTGAATTAGCAAGATTGTTGAAACAAGACTGTTATAGAAGAGGGTCAAGCAAGATGGCCAAGTAGAATTGCCTGATGCCTGTGTCCTCCACCCCACAAAAAGAAACCAAAACAACAAAAAACTACATTTTGACCAGGACAACTGAAGAAATACATTGCAGAGCACAGGGGAGTGATGAAATCGTTGTGATGCGTGAAAATAGTACCATAGAGGACAGAGCGAGTTACCCTGCCTCTGCTTTACTGTCTCCCCTCAGGAACTTGGCTGGCTCAAAGTCAAATACCACAATACATTCAATGTATCCACAATGTATCCTACAACTATTGATTTGCCAATATTTGGGAAGAATCAGCAGCATAAGTATCTGAGATCACCATAACAAACAGAATATTATACCCTGAGAACCAAAGATAGTTTAAGAAAAAGAACAGAATTTAATACAAAACAAAAAACAAAACATCTCTAAACTGTATTAAGGCAGGTTGGCTGGTTAGCTCAGTTGGTTAGAGTGCCATGTTACAAAACTGAGGTCAATATTTCAGATCCCTGTACCAGCCAACTGCCAAAAAAAATCAAAATAAAACAAAATAAAATGTATAAACAAAGGGATTCAAGAAGGCTTTATATCTATAAAACAAGAATACTGCTCTGTGGCCCCCAAACAATCAGAAAACAGAAAATATGTCTCAAATCATATATCTTATAAATATTTGCCAAACAATAGAAAGGCTGAAAATAAAAGTGAAAGATATTTAAAGTTATAGAATAACACAAGCAGATATAAAAGAAGAAGACAAAAATAAAATTATACAGGAATGTTCCAACATTTGAAAAAATGAGCAGAACACCTAAACAGACATTTCTCAAAAGAAGACATACAATGTCCAACAGGTATGTGAAGAAATGTTCAATATCACTAATCATCAAGGTAATGCAAATCAAAGCCACCTTGAGATATCATCTCACTTCATTTGGAATGGCTATTATCAAGAAGATAGAAAATAAACACTGATGAGGATTCAGAGAAAAAGGAAGTTTCATAAATTGTTGGTAGGAAAGTAAATTAGTACAGCCATTATGGAAAACAATATGAAGGTTCCCCCAAAAAACAAAAATAAAACTAACTTATCACTCAGCAATCCCACTACTGGGTATATACACAAAGGAAATTAAATCAACATATTAAAGAAATACCTACACTTCCATGTTCATCAGCACCACTATTCACAATAACCAAGAGGAGAAACCAACATAAATGTTCATCAATGAATGAATGGATAAAAAAAATGTGGTATATATGCACAATGGAATACTATTGTGTTATTAAAAAACAAAAAACAAACAAACAAAAATAACCTGTCATGTGTAGCAACATGGATGAAACTGGTGACCATCATGTTGGTGACGTAAGACAGGCACAGAAAGTCACTGCATGGCCTCACCCGTATGTGTAATCTAAAAAAAAGATGGTCTCATGGAAGTAGAGAACAAAGGTTAACAGAGGCTGGAAAGGGAAGAGCGGGTAGGCATGAGGGGAAGGGGTGAATTAACAGACACAAAGTTACAGGTAGATAGAATAAGTTCTGGTGTTCTGGACTAACTATAGCTAATAGTATTTTATTGTATATTTACAAGTTATTTACAAGTAGCTGGAAAAGAGGATCTTCAATGTAATCACCATAAAGAAAAGATAAACGTTTAGGTGTGTTGGCTATATGAACATATTGATAAATTTACACACCAGATTAGTGACTAGAACATATGTTGAAAAGTAGTCAGTAGTTTAACAGACAATATTTATTTTATATCTGAAATTATAAATTAATATTTCTCTTAAACCCACTCCATGCATGCCCTTTTGTGTGTGTGTGTGTGTGTGTGTGTGTGTGTGTGTGTGTGTGTGTGTGTGTGTGTAAATGTGTGTGTGTGTGCGTGTGTGTGTGTGTGTGTAAAGCAAGCAACACTTTATTAAAAGAGGAAATAGACTTAGGCGAAAGGGGGTAGCTACAGAGAAGCTAGCCCCTCAAGGGAGCTGTCCAGGGTCCTTTAAAGGGCAAGAGGTTAAGGAATGATGCAGGCCAGCATCATCATTTTGAGCCTCTGGAGGTGATTCATTCTGTTCTTCATGGGCACATGCTCAGTTAGGGCTTTGGTCCTTGTGCCTGCTCAGTAGGTTCAAGATGGTAGTGTTGTTCATTATTGTCACCCCAAGAGGGTCATTGTACTGGTCACCTTGAAGCTTTGTGTGCATGCAGGGAAAGGGGTCTTGAGGTTAATCTGTAACTTAATTTTTACAATTTGGGGAAAGAATGGGTAGTATTAATAAGTATTAAACAAAGCTAATAGTTATATTGTAACAAGCCTTTGGGAGGGGTTTTGCAATTCAGTGAATATCTGTTTCCCTCTTATCTCAATTTATTTTATCAGTGCAGGCCATGGGGTAATCATGTGCCCTGGGGGTCTCATGACTGAGCAGTGGAAAAATAACAAAATGTCCTCTGCAGGGAAAATGGGATCAGTTTGGTTCACAGGCCTAGCCTTAGTCTGTCTCATTCCCCTCTGAGAGATTTTATCCTCCCTATTCTTAAGGAGAAAGGGTCTGGAGGTCTCATTCTTCTGAAACTACTTTCTGCTGGCCATGGGCATGTCCCTACCTATACTTTGGAGGTGTAAAAATCTCTTGCTGACTAATCTAGTGATTTATAGGGACTTGGTTTCTCTTGGGAGGGGATGGGTTGGAATCCTTGCATCACCACCATCTTGATGTGGAACTGTTGTAGTCTAGAAAATATTAGCTTTACTAACAGATTAAAAGACAGGGCTAGTATCTAATAGACATACTATAGTTTCCTTCTGAAATATAATTTTCTCTCCCAAAGTTTCCCATTTTTACCAAAGATGTTTAAGAAAAGATGAATTTATTTGCAAAATAATTTTAGTTTCTGGCCAGATTATTTGCATAAAGTGCAGCAATAATAATGGTTTATCCTATAAGTTCTTTCTGAGTTGGCTTTGCTTAGACTTTTATAAGGAATCTCAGATTAGACTTTCCAGAGCCTCTTGGGTCTTAGGAAGCCAAGTCAAGGATTTGGCATACTCTCTGGTTATGTGTATGAGCTGGGTGAACTCCTCTCTTCTGGAGGTCCCCAAAATATTGAGGTTTTGGCCTGTCTGTCAGAAAGTTACATTTTTTACTTACCTCAAGGCCAGGAACTTTGTAATGATGTAGACCAGCTATCAGGCCAGTCTTCCTAAGGGCTTTTTACTGGTTTCATAAAAAGGTCAACCTCAATTACTTAAGAAAGTTCGGTCATATCTGAAAACATGGCATTCCAGTCAAAGCCTTGCTAAAATAACCAGTGTCTCCAATTGTGCCCATTTTGCCTCCTTTCAAGCTCTAGACTCCCTTGGCTACAGCTTCCTGAAGAGCAAGGCAGCTTTGGTATCCTGCTCCATAGCTGTAGGGGTCACAGGAAGATATCCCCTTTAACCCCTTGAAAGTTCTCTAAGAAATCATCTGATAAGGTCAGAGAATTGGGAAGATTAGAGTATTTCCATGACCTGCCTTGAGCAAGAGGGATTCCAGTTTCCATGGCTTACCTGGAATGAGGCTGAGAGACAGGAGGGCAGGAGAAGGTCATAGGAAAACTTTGCTTTTGAGTCCTTCACTTTGGGATGTCACTTTCTGGTCCCCAACACAACATTGCAAAGAAATACCAACTTCTTTCACTTTAGTTCATCACATAACTTAAAGTCCTTCCAGTCACCTAAAATACATTCAAGGGGGGGTTCTTCTCGGATTCTGACAGCATTTCTAATCTTATCCCTGATGACATATTTGGTGTCTTTACGCCAGGGAGCCCAGGGTGGGATGGAGTTTATGTGAACAGGCATTGGTATAGTTATGAGACCTCTTTTCATCCCACTTAGAATGGACGTAGAGGGTCACAAGGATACGTTGAGCAATTAAAGACTGAAGGGAAGGGCCGGCCCGGTGGCGCACTGCTACAGTGCGCAGCTTGGGAGCGCAGCGGCTCTCCCGCCGAGGGTTCGGATCCCACATACAGACCTGTTCCCGCTCACTGGCTGAGCGAGGTGCGGGTGCAACACTGAGGGTTGCGATCCCGTTGCCAGTCCCGGTCTGGTACGGGCACGACACTGAGGGTTGCGATCCGTTGCCGGACACAAAATATTTATTTCCACCCCCAATTCCCTTACTACCTCAAAGCATTCAGCTAAATGTTTAACCAAGCAGAAAAATAAAGAGAAAAAAGGGACAGCGGGGTCAACTCTATCCTAGTCCCAATGGACAAGGCCAACCTCTTACTCATTCTTTTTCCACTGACACACTAATAGATAAAAACAGTTCTCCCCACTGTTATTGGCACAGAAAAGAAAAATACCAACTAGATTTAAATCAGAGCAACAAAGCACAGCTGGGAGCCCTCCAGGGTGCACCTACACTGCAGAGAATATGTAATGGGAAGCAATACAGCTGCAGTCAACCGAAGATGAAAGCGCAAAGGCTTGGTTACTTGCAACAGCAGGGGAGGGTTTGGAAAAAAACAGAAAAAAAGCCAGCTAGAAACCCTTCAGGGTGCACCTATATAGCAGAGGACACAATCCACTGAACAGTGGGGGAGAACTCAGAAAATCAGAGAAAGGTAAAGAGAATTTTTTTTGGCTCCTGAACTTCCAATCACTGCGTGGCATGGGAATGAATCCCCACCACTGTCATGAATCCCCTAACAGGGAGAAACTGTTCAAGCAAGATCTTCACAATATAGGACTGGCCCTCCCACCTCTGCTAGTCACCCATCAGGGCAAGCCATTGCCAGCCAGAGGGAGTATGCTTCTCATAGGTTGAGAGGAGTTTAACTTGTAGTTGTCTGTAGTCACTTTAAAGAGGAAAAACAGGGAAAGAGAAAAGGAGAGTAAAAGAGAATAAAGTGTTGTTTTGTTAGAATTTATGCTGCGGGCTCTGAGACAGACTTACCAGCAGGAGAGACATGGGAACAAAATAGTCCCACTGCCCACTTGCCTCTTGAAGTTAGGATCTCCTCTGGCTTCTGAGACTTTCCAATTATTGCTGGTGCAAATATTAAAGCAGCACATGTGCAGTGTGGGGAAAATACCAGGGTCATCCCCAGAACCCAAAGTCCCTTTATGTCTTGGCTTGGCTAGCCAAAGAAATTTACCAAATTAAGCTTTTGGATCCCAAAGTTGCAGAAATGAACAATGCACCCAACAGTAAAACAAGCAATGCTTTATTGAAACAGGAGAGAGACTTATGCCTAAGGGGGGTAGCTGCAGAGAAGCTAACCCCTGCCCTTTATGTTGATACTTAATTGATCAGTACTGATATAAAGATGCCATGTTTACAGCTATCATCCACATAGAGGTTTTTCCCCAAAGCTAATTATTTTCAAGTGTTTTCAACTTGGGTAATTCTGCCCACAGCGCTAGTCATTGGAGCAGAGACAGGTACACAAAATTAAAACAATTTCCGTATACAGAGACTTTCTCTTCATTAGAAAACTATAAATAGTGAATGTTTCTTGGCTTTTTGGAAAGTGCTCTAGTCTCTATATTGTCACCAAATCTTTCAACAGCTTCTTGCTACAGAATGAAGATCTTTCGCTATCTCCTCCATTTTTTGTGTTATTTGATCTTCATTCTACCAGGTAAAATAGATGTTTCTGGTATATTCGTAACATATAACTTTGATCTAGAAATAGTAATATTTGATAACTAGCTGCAGGTTCTTAACATAAGCTTGTCAACTAAAGCGTCTTGATTATATTGAACTTGGTTTCCTCATTTTAGAATATTATTTTACTAGTGTACTTTACCTATCTCATTTTCAAAATTAACATGCAGGTAAAATGAGATGATGAAGATGAGATTCTTCATCCTTTTTGGACCTTGATTTATTTTTTTAGATATATACATAATTAAGAAATTTATAATATATTACATTAATTTATAAGATTCAGAAATAATGGCTTAGTAGTAATTAGGCCAGGGAAGATGAATATATACTGAGAAAAACAGTATATATCTCTTCAGATATCAGTTACAGAATCTATGAAATGATCCAGGATATAGTCTCAGAATATGTTAGGAAATGAAGTGCAGCAGGAATAAAAGAGTAAGTAAAGAAGTAGTACCTCACAGATCCTCATCAAATTATTAAAGGAATGCTACAATGAGTTTATGAGTCAATTACAAAGAAATAATATAAATATGTACTACAATGAATCCCTTGGTGGCCATTATACTATATTCGTAAGAAGTATACCAATGAGGCAATCCAGACTCTCTAACAATGAAGATGAAAATTTGTATTCATATGTGTTCCAATTCAGCCCTAAAAATTTTGAAGTTCAAGAGGTGCATCATGTATAGAAATAAAAGTGAATTCAAACTCAAAAAACCTAGATTTTATTATTATTTCACTACTTAATAGCTCTGTGAACTTTGCCACTCAGAGAATTTAACCAATTTGTCGACATCCTTAACAGAAAACAAAGTACAACCACAATCAGTAATAACCACAATTTTTAAAAAAAATTTAAAATCTGATAAATAATTTTGTGCCTATTAGTTATATGCATCCCCAAAACTGCAGTTAGGATTTAGTGAAATAACATATTGAAAAGTAGCTTTACAAACTAAAAATTAGTCTACCAACTTAGGTGCTATTATTTTTTATTATAGTAGTTGCTGTTATAGTTATTATTAATATTGAAGGGGGTCTGAGGAAATGAGAATCTCAAATATTGATTAGTAAAGTAATTGAGGCACACAGTGCTTGTGTGTCAATCAATGACCATCTAATATTGAATGCCTAGTGATTTACTAAGCACAATGATAGACACTGAAGAAACAAGGGATTCATTCATTCTCTAGGCATACTTACAAGCTAGTTGAATAAACTCAGATAAATCAATAAAATGATCTAATTTAGAAGGTTTTTGTAAGCAAACTCTAAGTAGTAAAAATGGTGAATTGTGACAATGGTGGAAGTTTAGGGAAATGTCTTGAATTCTCTAATAAAGAACTTTGAAAATTTGGGTAAGACACTTGTATTTTGATCTTGAAAGATGAGAGATAGAAAGGCAAGACAAGAAGTAAACATGAGTGCTTAGTATATGACAAACACCATTCCATAATTTTTCTGTAGCCATCTAATACGACCTTCCAGATAACACTGTAAAATGACTGTTATTGCCTCTTTTTATAGAGGAGAAAAATTACATTGAAGGAGAAAATTTTTCAAGGTCAAGCCTATACTACTATATGTCATAAGTGGAATACAAATTCAGGCTTTTCAAATTCCAACATATTGTTCTTCCCATTTCATAGAGAAGGCACTAAGGTTAAAGAAAAGACTGAATAGGTAATTTGGTCAAAAGCAGCAAGGTCACATGGGAAAGAAGCTGCGCTTCAGATGTATGGCGTCTGTACATCATCTAACCTACATTTGCTGAGCATGCAGAAATTTTTGATAAGCTTTTGAAAACACTTGGTCTTAGAACAGTGACCACAGACTTTAGCTTTTGATCATCCAACAGATACTAAGTTATAATGTATACTGAAATGAACAAAACACTCTGTATTTGGCCTTTCACAGACTAAGAAAACAGGAAGGGAAATACAAGATATCAAGGTAGGTGGCTTATAGAAGAGTACATATGAGTTGCACAGTGGTGTGGTTTGGCTGATGGTAAAACTTGAAAGTCAAAAAAGAAGCTATGAAAAGTGTCCAATAAGTGGATGCTCAATGAAGATGTAGAAAAGTGTTTGGTCCAAATAGGGAAAGATCATGGTGAAGAGACCAGTTGTAGAAAATTGATAGAGCCTAATATTGACAATGATTAAAACATGAGGGAGCTAGAAGTCTTTTAGGAGAAGTAAAAGCATAAAATAATCTATAGAGAGGTGAAGTCAGCATACTATCCTGATTCATAGAGTGAGCTTGCCATCACATAGATCAGAATTCATGCTGAGAACCTGAGCCTCCTTTGCAGCTGTACAGGAAGCTTGACTTAACTTTACAATGGATGAAAATATTATTAATTTCATAAAGTTTTAAAAAATTTTCTTACATTGAATATCATATTGCAATTTTTCAAGAAATGGAGAAGTAAAACTGAGCCTCCTTTGCGGCTGTACAGGAAGCTTGACTTACCTTTACAATGGATGAAAATATCATTAATTTCATAAAGTTTTTAAAAAATTTTCTTACATTGAATATCATATTGCAATTTTTCAAGAAATGGAGAAGTAAAGAGAAAAAAGAAAAAGAAAAAGAAAAGGAAAGGAAGTAGTACAGAAAAAGGAATGCAAGATAATGTTCAAGTGTGGCCAGCTCCTAAGATGTCTCAGAATAGGCCATGGATCTGAAATGACAGAATCATGATGGATTTGGTAGCTTTACAATGTATTGTATGGAGAATAAGTGGCTGGATCAGGAAGAGAGAAGGAAAGATATTCACAAGGGATGAAATATTGGCAAGAAAACAGTATGGGTTTTGGTGCTCCACATTTTTCTAATTTTATAATTAAAGTGACTCAAAGTGAAGGCAAGATAATTTGGTTACTTGAAAAATATAAGGAAAAGATTACAAAAAAAGTAGAGAGCTTCATAATAATAGTAGGAAATGATAATATACCAAACTCAATTGCAGCGACAACAGAGCAAAACAAGCAACATAAAACTAAGAATATGAAAGACTGAAACATGAAGATGAGCAAAACTTTAATTAAAAGAATAAATCTCAATGAGTATTAGAAAATATTTTGAAGTGAATGGTAATAAAAATGAGATAAATCAAAGCTAATGGAATACAGCTATAGTTATGTTTACAGGGAAATGTGTATAGTTATGTCCACGTATCTAAAAAGAATTAAAGCTAAAAATTTAACTAATACAGTTAGAAAAAGAAAATCAAATTAAACACACAGTAACAAGCATATAGTAAGATGTAAGCATACAATAATAAACTGGAAAATAGACACTAGAGAAAGCCAAAAAGACCATATTTTGTTTTTTGAAAGGACTAATAAAATTAATAAAGTTTTAACAAAACTGTAAAGAAAATACTGAAGGCACAAATAAAATTTATTTGTGCATATGATATTAGTACATATAATAGAAATATCAAAATGATTATGTAAAAATGTTATAAACAAGTTCATGGTAATACATTAAAAAATGTGTATGCAATGGATTATTCCTGGGGAAAAAAATGAATCAACAAAAAGAAAAGAAAAAAAATGCTTCTAAGTCATTCAAGGGAATATAATCTGTGATAATTAAGCTTTTTATTAAAAAAAAAAAAAACTCTGGGCCCAGATTGTTCCCCTGTTAAATTCTGAACATTTAAGGAAGAAATAAAACCAATTATGCACAGACTTTTCCAGAGAATAAACTAAAAGAGTGTTTCTAACTAATTTTGTGAGATCAATAATGCCTGGTATTAAAACTGATGAGAACATTATAAAAATGAAAATTATAGGTGAAAATTGCTCATGAATATAGGTGCAAAATCCTTTTAAAAAAACAAAACCTAAAATTAAAGTTTTAATATCAGAAGTTTGCTTGAATTCCTGGATTGCGAGGGTAGTATAGCTTTCTAAAATCAATGTAACCACATGAATAGATAAGAGGAGAAATTTTATATGATCGAGTCAATAGATAAAGACGATTTTTGGTAAAATTTATTATTTTCAAAAATCTTGGCAAATTAACAATAAATACAATTAAGTTCCTGCATCCAATGAAGTGTATCTACAAAAAGAAAACTATATAATAAACATTCTACTAAATGGCATCACAATGAAAATTTTACCTTTGAGATCAGAAATAAAAAAAGATGCCTTTTATCACTAATTTCAATTAATGTTACAATAGAGTCCTAGCTAATACATAAGAAAAGTATAGCTTAAAAGATTTTTAAGCATTTAAACAGAAGCAAAAAACTGTCATTCAGTTTCCTTGATGGTATATATAGAAAAAGAAAAGGGATCCTTATTGTTAATATAATTAATGAATGATTGTTGAATATAAAAATGAATATAAAAATTAATTAGATTTATATATTAATACCTAGAAGAGAAGTATATTATAAATTCAATACCACTTAAAATAGCCTTAAAATATCAGTTACAAAGGAGTAACTCTAAAGAAAAGATTTGTAAGACCTCTACCCAGAAAGCTAAGAAACATCACTGAGAAATTAATAAAGACCTAAATTCAAAAAGGATACACCATAACAATGGATTTAAAAATTCATTATTGTAAAGCTGTCAATATTTCGCAAATTAAACCATAGAGTTAATGTAATTGTAGTCACATTCTAAAAGGTCTTGTTCATTTTGTTTTGTTTTGTTTTGTTTTGTCTTGTGAAATCTGACAAAAATAGTAATTCTGAAATTTGTATGGAAAGGTAAAGCACTAAATAATAATCAAGTCATTATTATCAAAGGAAGACTGAGGTGGGAGGATTTGCTCAACAATACAGTGTTATATTGAAAAGAAAAATATATCAATGGAGCTGAATAGAGAATCCACAAATGGACCCACATACTATAGATACTGGATTAATGATAAAGTTAGCACTATAGAATATGGCAAGTAAACTTTTCAGTAAAATAAGGGTGGTTTCATTGCTTAGTCAACTGGGGAAAAAATGAAATTTGAACCCTATCTCTCACTATAGCCAAAACACAATTCCAACTTAACTGTAGATGTAAGCATAGAAGACAAAACAATAAATCACATAAGTTAATATAGGATAATTTACTAATGATCTTGGCATACAAGAAATAACATTTCTTATGAGTAAAAAACAACAGCATTTAATACATTTAAATTAGGAAATTTTGCAAGTCAAAAACATCATCAAGTAAAAAAGCAATTCCTGTATTAGGAAAACTATTTGCGATATACTTAGCATCCAAGGGATAAATAACCAGAATGTATAAAGAAATTATACAAAACAGCATAAAAAAGACCACCCAATAGAAAAATGGTCAAAGATTGATCACTTTCTAAAAACTGGATATCTATAAGGTAAGTAAACATAAGAAAAGATGTTATACTTCCTCAATAATCAGAAAAATGAACAGTTTATTATGAAATATGAGACATCATTGCATTCCCATCAGAATTACTAAATTAGGAATATCAAGTATTCGTTAGGTTTTAAAATGCCTGTAACTAGTTTATAATGCTGCTGGAAGTTTAAATTATCACAAATAATTTGAAAACATGTTTATCATTATCTACTAAATTTGAAGCTATGCAGACACATTACCCTTTCATGTCATCTTTGGGAATATGCCCAACAGAAATATATGAACACGTGCCCCAAGAGTCAAGTATAAGAGTATCTCAAAACTGAAAACAATCTAAATATGCATCAGTAGATAATAATAAAATGTAATGTATGTATATAACAGACTACTATATGACAATGAAAATGGAATAATTACAATTACACAAAATATGGAGGAATCTCAAAAAAATTTTTGAGTGAAGGAATTTAGATATAATCATATATGTATTATACAGTTGCATTCATATAAAGCTTAAAATGGGAAAACCTAAACAAAATATTATGTCAAGATAATGGTTTCTTTTAGAAATGAAGTGAGACCTGGGTAGTGTTTATGTAAGTGTTTAATTTCTAATACTTTTGGTTGAGTATTTATGTAAATTTATTGTAGTTTCTTTTTAAAGTTTATATATGAAGAAATAAAATATTAATAAATTGCATGTTTTTTCTATTAAACATTTCGTTAATTTAAGCTGTTTCAAAAATCTTTAGCTATATCCGTAAAATATAATAGACAGCTTAAAGAGATCTAGAATTTGTGAGAATTTGAAATATAAAAGCATTAAGAATATAATAAAAATCATTTCAAGATATAGAGAGAATTTTTCAGTAAATAGTGTGGAACAATTATTTAGTCACTTAGGAGAAATGAAGTTAGCTACATATCTGAAAATTACAATTGCTGTAAAGGGAAAAAAATATAATAATAAAATATCATAATGAAAAGATTTTATGTAAGAATATTTTACTGTAAAGGTGGAATAATACATTAAAAATTGATAACTTTTCTGTACATTTTTGCATACCAACATTATAAGATTTTTTACGTTTTTAAAAATGAAAATACATTTATCTTGTAATAAAACTGTTATTTCCTAAAAACAACCAATAACAAAATTAAAAACATCATCTAAGGAAGACCAACTTGTGATAATCATGACAGATAAAAGTTATCATCCATAATATATTTAAAAGCCTTATGTACTCATTAAAAATTTATAAAATTATCCCAATAACATCATAATAAAGTATATCAACAATTAATTTAAAGAAAAAGAAAAAAGTCTTTCAACATAAAAAATCAAAGAGAAAAATTAAAATTGCAATTGTTTGGGGGAAAAATTACATACAACATTGGTGGCAGTATAGATTATAATCCTACAATCACTCTTTTACAACTGTCCTAAGAATATATCATATATATATCAAAAGAAGTAATATACATTTGTTTTATAGTAATCTTAAAATATTAAAACTTTAAATATGACCTGATTGTACAAAAAGAGTTGAAAGACTCTTTAATAATGTTTTAATTTTTTTTTAAAGTTTCATTTTATT
>NW_007728753.1:230075-231127 GCF_000696425.1 Galeopterus variegatus | reverse complement strand
ATAATCCTACAATCACTCTTTTACAACTGTCCTAAGAATATATCATATATATATCAAAAGAAATAATATACATTTGTTTTATAGTAATCTTAAAATATTAAAACTTTAAATATGACCTGATTGTACAAAAAGAGTTGAAAGAGTTGAAAATATGAGATATTTTATGTATGATATTTTCTGTATGTGATATTATTAGTGTATCCATATTTGGGGGTATTTTCTAAACTTGTTACAATGTACATATCATACTTTTTGTAATCAGAAATAATACATGCTCAAACAAGAGATCAGTAATTTCAGTTATTCTTCTTTTACTGTAGCCACATGTACCTTGGTGGATGCGGATCGTTGCATAAAACGTAAAGGTCTCTGTAGGAGAGACTGTCGTCTGGATGAAAAGCAAATTGATATATGTTTCTCACCAAGTAAGATTTGCTGCGGCGAGAGGATTGATGAAGATGATCATATGGGAATAGTTTGAAAAGGAAGACATACCTCTGAACAAAGAAATTGCATGTGCACTAGTGCAGAAGAAGTATAGGAATATAATTAGAAAAATAATTAAACACATAAGCCAATATTGTTGTCTTCTTTTATAGGTGTTAATTACATGTATAATGGATTTAGGTAGGAACTCTCTTATTTTCTCTAAGCTAAATGTGTCGATAGAAGCATATCTTGAGCTGATTACCTATCATATAAATATCAAGCTTGCCTTAATTTAGTTCCACTTTTAATCTGTTTTTGGTCATCTAAACTCAACAATTAAACATTTTCCAGCTTCACTATTAATCTCATTAGAAACTTCATTTATAAAAAAAACAATATTCATGGGCTTATCAATTGCCTAAATGTCATTGTCAGTTATGGAGTCAAGACACAAAACACCTTAGCAAAAGATGAGTGTATATGCTGTAGTAGAGCATGGACTTTCCTCTTATTGGTCCTTGCTCTCATTTTTCTCAAGGTACTGCTCATTCAAAATGGGATGTTAAGGGGCCGGCCCGGTGGCGCACTGCTACAGTGCGCCGCTTGAGAGTGCGGTGGCGCTC
>NW_007728753.1:219164-229284 GCF_000696425.1 Galeopterus variegatus | reverse complement strand
GACACGAAAAAAGACAAAAAAAGGAAAAAAAAAAAAAATGGGATGTTAATCTAATACTATCTGGTCCATTAAGAACTGGGTTTAACTACAATCTGAACTTTAGCTAACAAATCTAGAATTGTAAAACACTAGCTGAGCTTATTATTAGCATTTCCTTACTTAGCTTAGGATGGTATGGAAAAAGGCACAAAGTTTCAATCTCCTCACTAACACTAGCTGTTTCAGGTTGGGCAGGTTACCTGACATCTTTATGTCTCAGCTTCCGCATCGATAAATAGAAAGTAATAAATAGCACCTGCTTCAAAGGGTGTGGGGAGTAAATGAGTTAATACACTTAAGTGTTCAGAAAAATGCCTAATATATGGTAAATGATCAACAAATATTAGCTCTTATTACTTAATGATAAGGATGTAAAGCCCAGATAGATTAAATGATCAAAATGATTTTAGTTCAGGAGAAAATGGAAAAGAACTCAAGTGTCATAACTCCTAGACAAGCACTCTTTCCAGATATGCAAGTAGCTATGGTTCATGAAAGGAACTTATAATAGAAGGACATGTCAAAAAGGACAGGGCTTTTATTGTTTGCATGTCAATTTTTCCTTTTATTTGTTTCTGTAATCCCTGGAGCAGCATAGGAAGCTTTTGCAATACTTACTGTGCTGAGAATTAGAAATATGTCCTAAAAACATTAGGCTTGGATGAGCACCAGAGCTTTAATAACAATCTTTGGATGGAGGGTCACATCTAACCTGAGACTATCCACCTTCACTTTGAATAATTATCAAGACTTTGAACCTACTTTAAGGTATTAGAGTGTTTGAATAGTTCAGAGAACCCAACTCCATTTCTGTAAATCTGTTTCAGAGACTGATCCTAGGAATTTAACTGTTTTCTACATAAGAGCCACTGAATAGTCCTGCCGTGTTCCAGGTTTCTTGGTTCAGCAATTAAGCATAATGCGACTTGTCACTTTTTTTTTTTAATCTTTGATAGAGGAACTTTCCTTACCCTCTAAGAGAAGAGAAATTTAATGCCTATTAATTGGGCATTTTATTTTAACTTCTCTTTAATGGACGATGGTAAGTACTACTCCTAAATCCAATGCTATTCCTAAAAATCCTTTTACTTCCAGATCTTAATAAAAGAGTACCCAAAGCAAAGAAAAGCAAAATAAAACTTGGATCTATTGCTAAATATCCCCTTTTTAATAACTAAAACTAAAATGTCTCCATACAGAAAATATCCAAATAGTTATTTCTCTTGTTAAAATGACTTACTACTGGGGCCAGCCCGGTGGCGCACTGCTACAGTGCGCAGCTTGGGAGCGTGGCGGCGCTCCCGCCGAGGGTTCGGATCCCACATACAGACCGGCCGCTCACTGGCTGAGCAAGGTGCGGGCACGACACCGAGGGTTGTGATCCTGTTGCTGGTCCCGGTCCGGTACGGGTGCGACACTGAGGGTTGAGATCTGTTGCCAGTCACGAAAAAAAGACAAAAAGGACACCGAGGGTTGTGATCCCGTTGCTGGTCCCGGTCCGGTACGGGTGCGACACTGAGGGTTGAGATCTGTTGCCAGTCACGAAAAAAAGACAAAAAGGAAAAAAAAAAAATGACTTACTACTTATTGCCAGTGTCAAAATTTGGCATTTTCCACGTACGACACTGCATACATTTTTATCTGGCTGTGTATGTGTGAGTGTGTGTACTCATTATGAAATTCTCTTATACCTCAGTGCCTCTAATATCTACATTGCATATAAGAAACAGCAAAGAATGATATATTTCAGTGGTAATGAAGAGGGTTTTAGTAATAACCATAGATCCCTGGGGGAAATATTATCTAATGACTAAAGTAATAAATTAAGAAACAAGAATTTTTACTTCTTTATAAATTCAGTAGTTTATTTACTTTGCATAGCTGTTTAAGAAACAGAAAAAGAAAAGCAAAAGGAAAGACTAAACTCTCATGTTTGTACTCCTCAGACCTCCTATAGGAAATTCTGAGTGGCATGAAGTTTCTTAAGACAAACTCGATATTAAAATACATAATAATCTGCTGGGGATATGATATGTCTTTTATAGTCCCAAGATAAAAGAAAATGAGTGCCCAGCACTTTTGCCCCAGGCACTGCTAAACAGGTGTATTAACTTTTGATAAATATGAATAACTCAATTCCATCAGTGCAGGGAGAGACATATAAAAAGATACACTTTCTACTTTCCTCTCATTCAAAGACTCCAGAGCTGCTGGTTGGGCCGATTCTCTTCAATCATGAAAATTACTGTCTTTCTCTTTGTTTGCTTTTTCTTCTTGGCCCCATTGTCACCAGGTAAAATGGAAACACTGAGAGGGTGGAATATCTTTCTGGAGAGTGAAATCTTGGTTGATGTCAACTAGAGATAAAGGAGTGACTCAATTGCCAAGAGAGTGGTTTGTTGTGGTCCCAGGAGTGAATCACAGATAAAGTATCTTACTAAAAAGTAAGGTTCCTGGTGAGTCATATTATGGTGGTAGACAACTTAAGGACTTGATCAAAGAATTATGGGCTAGGTGTCCAGAAAGACAAATTAGGATAGTAAACTATAGTCATCTGGACCCTTGAGAAATGATGAGCACTGTGCTGTATAACAGTAAGATTTTCACTAATAGTGATAGATTTGGCTATATTATGTCGCGTTGTTTAATTTGAGAACACTCATTTAAAAATGGTGTTTTCAATTCATTTAGAATTTTAAAAAAATTAATGGCTCTATTACCTCAGGTTCAATTAAATAGCTATTAATATTAGCCAGATAATGAAATGAGTATGATTTTTGGAGTTATTGATACCTGGACTTAGATTTAGCTTCTGCCATGTATTGGCTATATAAATCTATCAGGTTATTTAAACTCCTTCAGAACCAATTTTCTCATTTGTGCATAAATACAGCAATTAGTTCTGCCTCATAGTATTATTATGAGGATTAATGATATATAAATATGCAAAGTGCCTAATATAAAATATAATACATATTAAGTTCTTAAACAGCGTACCTTCCTTTATAAATCTTTATTGTACTTATTATTGTCAGGTTGGATTAGCAGCCAGCCAAAGGGAAGCACCTTGATGGAGATCATCAAAAGAGCTGTTTTGACATTTCAGGCTACTTAAGATAGAAACAGTTTTTTCTTGTGTGTGCAAGGACACTACAAACAATTACTTCATACACACCCAAGAAAATTTCACTTACCTTAAAAAAATAAAACAAACAAAAATGGTAACTCTAGATTCTTCTGATTTAGAACTTGTTTAGAACTTCAATAATTTACTCTTTGAATTCCAACTTCATCCCTTAGCAACAGGGATAAAACCAACTGCTCCAGCAATAAGTCTAGCTTTGAGTAAATTAAACAGAAAAAAAACAAAACAAAACCTCAAACACCTAAGTATTTTGAATAAAAAATTCAAATGGTTTGAATTGATAATTCAAATAAAATTTATAGGGTAATAATTATGAAGATAATTTTTGAGTTACCTCATTCTAAACTCAGGACAAATTAAATTAAAACAATAGTTTGTTTTTACTAAAGACAAACAGGGGTTATCTTTAAAATAGAGGTGACTGGTACTTAGTACAACCACATTTGAATAATAATGTATTAGCTCCAGTTATATTATCATGATTTACATGTGTTCCTCATGTCACTTACTTTGGAAAAAAAAATGTGAAAACCTTCATGACATTTTCAGTATCTTCAGAAACTCAGGAGGCATTATGTATGTGTGTGCATAATTTCTTCTAAAAGTCGAAGAATTTGAAATTCTTTCTTGTGCATAAATATGAATTTTTATATAGTGCAATAGTTGATATCTAGAGAGAAGCTATTGATTGCTTTTGTTACCAGTGGAAAAATGCTAATTTAGAATCCCCACTTAAATAATGCTATTCTTTTTCTCATACTGGTGCTTGACAGCTGTCATCTTCTATTATTTGCAAATTCCAATTAAGTCAACTTACATGCTTCACATCTCTCATGTAGGACAGTGTAATTTGAGGATGCATTTTTAAGCTGGTGAGATAATGTTTCCCTCTGGCATCAAAGGCAATAAATAGTATCTCTCTAAATAATACAATTACGGAGACATCATTAATTTATATAGTGAAAAGGTGGTATCACCTTGCCTGAAATATATGGCAAAAAATTCAGTATAGTATGGGTTTAATATTTTTCCTAAAATGCCTAGTTACCCAAAGTAAAAGAGAGATTGTATGCTAACATAACTTCACTGAAAGCAAAGGGCTTGAATATATTGGGTTATCAGTACTGTGAACTCCATCCAGATTGGGTCTTACATGTTGAGATCCTAGGGATAGAATGAAGAAAACTGGTCATATACCTTCTTCGCTGATATGTGATAATTCACCAGTATGTGTAATGCTTTTACTTTGGGAGTCTTCCTCCTTAAGTGCCAATTTTAAAAATGCAAACATTTCTTAAAGACATGAAACATTAAGTCTTCCACCCATGATGTGGATGAGTTTATCAGTTGGCATATGCTACGATAATACAAGCTTGAGTGCTTTGTAAAGGAGGAGACTCTGAATGAAGGAAACATGAGGAGAGCTGAATGATTTCACATCCTCCTTCACTGTGTGGCTTAGGGCTGGTGCAAGACAACACTAGTACTCTCAGCAACCCAGTCTCCCCTGTCCAGGCTCAGATCTTTGTGCATGTTCAAAGAGCTCCTCCTATCCCAGGGTTCTTTTCATTCCCATAAAACAGTTGCCTAAATCTATTTGAGCAAGATAGCAATTTAAGCAGCACTAACTGATTATCCTATTTTGAATTAAAGCCAGAAATTTTTGAATGTTTAACTTCTTTTGCAACTAAAGGAAAAATTCTTTGGGAGGTTTTGGACATGTCTGTTATTCTAAGTGTGATGATGAAATCACGGATGCTTGCATATATGCCCAAACTCATCTAATTATATTCATTAAATATGTGCAGTTCTTTGGGTATCAACTAAACCACAATAGAGCTGTTTTTCTGTTTTTTAAAAAGCAAGCCAGGAAGATAGATAACCACAGAATATATGGTGTCCTTTTCAGAGCTACTCTGCATCTAATAATATCTTCTTAGAAATTCTCATGGATAACTAAGCTTTAACAACTATGGCCCAGCCAAAAGTCGGAGAGAAAACTAAAAATGAAGCAAAGATATCACAAAACTATCATTACCAGAAAAATACCAAAACAAATGCCTTCTTAAATCCCTACCCCGATATACAGATGCTATACATATTTTCACATCAACAACTGATTTATCCCAAGTTGGGGGCCTTAAGACACATATAATAACTCAGTGTTTTTTGTGCTTTTTTTAACAGTGAAATGTGCCATGAAAGACACCTATAGTTGCTTTATCAAGAGAGGCAAATGTAGACGTGAGTGCCATGATTTTGAAAAACCAGTTGGTTTCTGCACAAAACTAAATGCCTACTGTTGTATGTAGAAGTTTGAAATAAAAACCAGCATCCCTGAAAAGGAAAGCACAGTGAGTATAAGAATTAGTAGAAAATAAACTGAACTACCAACCACGTCTGCCCAGTGTGTGTTCTCTTGATTGCATGGCATCATTTGAGAAACTAGGCTTTTCCTAAGGATTTGACAATAGAGCATGACATCGTGCATATAGGGAGGTTCTATTAAAACGTTTCATCATTTTTGCATATCAATTCTCTAGTAATCAGCGGAAGAATGTAAAGGACACAAAGGATTTGTTATTATCAGGCATTCTTAATTCAAAGGTATCTAAACTACTAGGAACATATCTCCAAAGGAGGGAGGAGTTGAGAGAGAACAAAGAAAAGGAACAAATAGGACTTTTATCAGGTCATGGATCAAAGGACCTGATTCACTGCAAGCAGGAAGCTGTGGCATCAGTTCAACCCTTCAGTTTTTTTGTATTTCTTTCCTTGAACAGAGAAATTTTTTTAAAGGCCATATCTGTTAGTAAAGCGTAGGTGTGTGGCAACAGATATAGGCACTGGGGAGTTCTGATGAAAGCTGAAGGTGTTCCACAGCTAATGTCTAGATTGCAAGGGACAAAGAATTCTATGTGATCAGTACAAAAATCAATAAATAACTAGAAACATTAGAGACCTTATTAATAGTCATATCATCCTATAGTTTAAACTAATGTATGGTTCTTGAAACACTTAGAGAAACAAATGTTTTTTATGCTCGCAAAATTTTTATGAGGTAATGCAATGTCCATGAAACATATAAGGTAACTAAGCAAAGATATATGATTTTTTTTATTGAAAAATAATTGATTATATATATTTGTGGGGTAGAGTTGAATATCAATACCTGTGTACAATGCATGATACTCAAATCAGGATAATTAGCATGCTCATCATAACAAAACATAATCATTCCTTGTGTCCATCAACCAATTTCTCTCTAAACCCCTCCCACTCACTCCCCCTTTCCAATATCTAGTAACCACAGTTCTGTTCTCTCCTTCTGAAAGTTTAACACATTATTATGATTGCTGTTTCTTCCTTACTTTCTCCTTTGTTCCTTCCTTCCTTTGTTTGTTTGCATTATTATGATTGCTGTTTCTTCCTTACTTTCTCCTTTGTTCCTTCCTTCCTTTGTTTGTTCGTTCGTTCCTTCCTTCCTTCCTTCCTTCCTTCCTTCCTTCCTTCCTTCCTTCTTTCATTCTTTCCTTTCTTCCTTCTTTCCTTGTTTCCTTCCTTCCTTCCTCTCTCACTCTATCTCTCTTTCACTCTCATTTATGAGTGAGGACATGCAATATTTCTCTTCCTGTGCCTAGCTTATTTCACAACATAATTTTCTCCAAGTTCACCCATGCTGCTGTGAATGGCAGAATATCATTCGTTTTTATAGCTGAGTAGTATTCTGTTGTGTATATATACCACATTTTCCTTAACCAGTAGTCCACCAATGGATATGTTGGTTGGTTCCAACTCTGGCCTATTGTAAACAGAGCTGTGACAAACATGGGACTGCAGGTATCCCTTTGACATGATGATTTCTATTCCTTACATACCCAGGAGTGGGATTGTTGGATCATATGGCAGTTCTATCTGTAGTTGTTTCAGAAACCCCCATGCTGTGTTTTCCATAATGGCTGTACTAATGTACAGTTCCACTAACAGTGTAGAAGGGTTCCTTTTTCTCTACATCCTCACCAGAATTTGTTATTTTCTGTCTTTTTGATAGCAGCCAGTTTAACTGTGGTGAAATGATATCTCAATGTGGTTTTGATTTGCATTGCCCTGATCATTAGTGATATTGAGCATTTTTTCATATACCTTTTGTCCATTTGTATGTCTTCTTTTGAAAAATGTCTATTAAGCTCCTTTGCACATTTTTTAAATCAGATTGCTATTATTTTCTTTTACCATTAAGTTGTTTGAGTTCCTTGTATATTCAGGATTCGATGTCAGGTGTATATTTTCTCCCATTCTGTAGGTTATCTCTTCACTCTGTTGATTCTTTCCTTGGCTGTGCAGAAGCTTTTTAGTTTGATATAATCCCATTTGTTTATTTTTCTTTTGTTGCCTATAGTTTTGAGGTCTTATTCATAAAGTCTTTGCCCAGTCCTACATCCTGACATGTTTCCCCTATGTTTTCTTCTAAACGTTTTATAGTTTTGGATCTTATATGTAAGTCATTAATCCATTTTCAGTTGATTTTGGCACATGGCAAGACTTATGGGTCTAATTTCATTCTTCTAATCATGGATATCCAATTTTCCCAGCACCATTTGATGAAGAGGCTGTCCTTTCCCCAATGTATATTCTTGGTGTCTTTGTCAAAGATAAGTTGGCTGTAGGTACGGAGACTCATTTCTGGGTTCTCTATCCTCTTCCATTAGCCCATGTGCCTGTTTTTATGCTGGTACTATGCTGTTTTGATTACTATAGCTTTTTAGTACAACTTGAAGTCAGATAGTGCAATGTCTCCAGCTTAATTTTTTTTTTTGCTCAGGATTGCTATGGCTATTTGAGGTCTTTTGTTGTTCCATATGAATGTGAGGATTGTTTTTTCTATTTCTGTGAAAAACGCTATTGGTACTTTGATGTGAATTACATTGAATCTGTAGATCACTTCAGACAGTATGGACCTTTTCACAGTATTAATTCTTCCAATCCATCTTTTGGTGTTCTCTTTAATTTCTTTCAGCAGTGTTGTAGAGACCTTTCATCCCCATAGTTAAATTTATTCGTAGGTATTTTATTCTTTTGGTAGCTATTATAAATGGGCTTGCTTTCTTGATTTATTTTTGTGCTTGTTCATTGTTGGTGTATAAAAATGTTACTAATTATTTTGTATTTATTTTGTATCCTGCAACTTCACTGAATTTGCTTATCAACTCTAGAAGTATTTTAGTTGTAGGTTTTTCTATGCATAGCATCATGTCTTCTGTGAACAGGGGCAATTTTACTTCATCTTGTCTTCATCTTTTCTAAAGTGGATGTCTTTTATTTCTTTCTCTTGCCTAATCACTTTAGCTAATACTTCCACTACTATCTTAAATAAGAGTAGTGACATTGGGCATTTTTGTCTTGTTCTTGTTCTTAAAGAAAAAGCTTTTCGCTCTCCCATTTAAGATAATATTGGTGGTGGGTTTGTAATATATGACTTTTATTGTGTTGATATCCTTCCCATGTATGCCTAATTTGTTGAGAGTCTTTATCATAAAGGAATGTTGAATTCTGTCAAGTGCTTTTTCTTCATCTATTGAAATAACCACGTGGTTTTTGTCCTGATTTTGTTGATGTGAAGTGTCATCTTTATTGATTTGCATATGTTGAGCCATTCTTGTATTGCTGGGATGAATCCCACTTGATCATGGTATATAATCTTTTGATGTGTTGTTTTATTCTGTTTGCTATTATTTTATTGAGGATTTTTGTGTCTATGTTCATAAAGGATATTGGCTGGTAGTTTTCTTTTTTTCTTTTTTTTTTTGTGTGTGTGTCTTTGTCTGATTTTGGTATCAGGCTGATGCTGGCCTCATAGAATGAGTTTGGGGAATGGCCTCTGTTTCAATTTTCTGAAGTAGTATGAAAAGTATTTGTATTAATTTTTCTTTAAAGGTTTGGTAGAATTCAGCAGTGAGCCATCTGCTCCTGGGCTTTTCTTTGTTGGAAGACTTACTCCTTTAATATCATTGCTCATTACTGGTCTGTTCAATTTTTCTATTTCTTCTTGGTTCAGTCTTGATAGTTTTTATGTGTACAGAAATTTATCTATTTCTTCCAGCGTTTCAAACTAGTTGGCATATAGCTGTTCATAACAGTCTCTAATGATTCTTTGCATTTCTGTGGTATCAGTTGTAATGTCTTCTTTTTCATTTGAGATTTATGTTATTTGGGTCTTCTCTCTCTTTTTCTTTAGTTAGTCTGGCCAATGGCTTATCTATTTCATTTATCTTCTCAAAAAAACAACTTTTTGTCTCATTGATCTTTTGTATCTCTTTTTGGTCTCTACTTCACTTAGTTGTGCTCTGATCTTAATTATTTCTTTCCATGTACTAATTTTGGGACTGGATGTTCTTATTTTTCTGCCATGTCACCAGCACTTACATCATTCTCTAGGATTGACCACATGTTAGGGCACAAATTATGTCTCAACAAATTTAAAAATATTAAAATCATATTAGGTATATTTTAAGACCACGCTGGAATAAAATTATAAGTTAACAACAAACAAAACTTTGAAAACTATACATAAATAAATTCACACACACACAAAAGAAAAAAAAAACGGGAGGGAGAGAAGAAGACATAACAATTACAATTCCTTGAAGTTGATACGACAAGCAAACAGAAAGGACATTGTTGAGTGGGAGGGGGGTGAAGAAGGAGGGAGGGAGGTTTCAGTAATGGGCCACAGTAATCAACCACATTGTATATCGACAAAATAAAATTTAAAAATTTTTTTAAATAAAAAAAATAAATAATTTTAAAAAAATGAAAACTATACAAATGCATGGAATCTAAACAACAAGTTCCTGAATGACTAATAGTTCAAAGAAGAAATAAAGTAGGAAATCAAAAAAACAAATGAAAATACAAGCATAACTTACCACAATTTAT
>NW_007728753.1:206563-218228 GCF_000696425.1 Galeopterus variegatus | reverse complement strand
AAAAAAAAAAAAAAAAAAACGGGAGGGAGAGAAGAAGACATAACAATTACAATTCCTTGAAGTTGATACGACAAGCAAACAGAAAGGACATTGTTGAGTGGGAGGGGGGTGAAGAAAATATTAAAATCATATTAGGTATATTTTAAGACCACGCTGGAATAAAATTATAAGTTAACAACAAACAAAACTTTGAAAACTATACATAAATAAATTCACACACACACAAAAGAAAAAAAAAACGGGAGGGAGAGAAGAAGACATAACAATTACAATTCCTTGAAGTTGATACGACAAGCAAACAGAAAGGACATTGTTGAGTGGGAGGGGGGTGAAGAAGGAGGGAGGGAGGTTTCAGTAATGGGCCACAGTAATCAACCACATTGTATATCGACAAAATAAAATTTAAAAATTTTTTTTAAATAAAAAAATAAATAATTTAAAAAAAATGAAAACTATACAAATGCATGGAATCTAAACAACAAGTTCCTGAATGACTAATAGTTCAAAGAAGAAATAAAGTAGGAAATCAAAAAAACAAATGAAAATTCAAGCATAACTTACCAAAATTTATGGGATTCTGAAAAAGCAGTACTAAGAAGAAAGTTTATTGTAGCAAATGCTTACATCAGAAGAACAGAAAGGCTTCAAGAAAACAACCTAATGATTCACCTCAGAGACACATTCTTAAGTGCACAGACCCTGGAACAAAATTACCAGAGTTTCAATTTTGCAAGCAAACATTGTGTAAATGTTTATTAAATTAACCTGATGTGTTAAATAATGTTTAGAGAGTTCATGAAGTCAGACAACTAATTAATCAGTTACACAGAACTACTGATTAATCTCTGTCATACAATGAACCTAGTAAACACAGGTCTCAACCCTTCCTTACTTTGAAATCATTACAGGGAGCTGGAGGAAGAGGGCAAGGTAAATATTGAGTTGAAAGGAAGGCCATATCCAAAACTGAAGAGCAGACATAACATAAGAGGAATAGACAACTGGGGACGTTTGGTTACCTATATGTTCATATTCAGCAACTGGCACAGGCTAATAATCCTATTAGACAAACTTCTAATTAAATTGAGCTGTCAGTCAAGTAATAAATACTTAAATTCTTATTTTTCTTTTATCATCTTTTCTCACACACAAAACTTTCTTTTTTTCCAATTTATTTTTTATTGAAGAATAATTGATTACATAAGTTTGTGGGGTACAAATTTGACTATCAATAGTTGCATACAATGTGTGATGGTAAAATCAGGAGAGTTAGGTTATTCATCATTATAATACGTAATCATTCTTTGTGTCCACTAACCAATGTCTCATCAATCTCTCACTAAGCTCCCGCCCTTCTCCCCTCTCCCTTTCCATCTCTAGTAACCACAGGTCTGTTCTCTCCTTCTAAAAGTTCCATGATTCTCTCTCTCTTTATTTAAGTTTCTCTCTCCCTTTATTATTTATTTGTTTATTTGTGAATTCAGCTCCCACTTATGAGTAAGGACATGTGGTATTTCTCTTCCTGTGCCTGGGGTGTTTCACTTAACATAATTTCCTCCAGGCTCATCCATTTTGCTGTGAATGGCAAATTTCACTATATTTCATGGTTGAATGGTATTCCATTGTGTATATATACTACATTATCCTTATCCAGTTATCCATTGATGGACATTTAGGTTGGTCCCATAGCCTGGCTGTTGTAAATAGAGCTGCAATAAACATGGAAGTGCAGGTATCCCTTAGACATGATGATTTCCATTCTTTTGGATATATACCCAGTAGTGGGATTGCTGGATCGTATGGGAGTTCTATCTGTAGTTGTTTAAGGAACCCCCATACTGTTCTCCATAAAGGCTGTACTAATTTACAGAATTTTGCAAACTGATTCTAGCAACTAAGAATTTTATAAAGAGATATGAAAGGAAAGTCCATAACTCCCCAAGCTTGTATAATTAGCTTTCAAACCAACTCTTTCTTTGAGTGTATAGTACATAGGATAAAAAATAACTTACTCTCCTTTAGCCTACAGCATTAATTTCCAAATGCTTTCATGAATAAAAGCAGCTTTTATACAAAATGTCATAGTTTTTTCATAGGAGAGTACAGTTGACCTTTCAACAACCAGGGTTTGAACTGTGTGGGTCTACTTATAAGCAGATTTTTTTCAATGTATTTAAATATTTTTAATGTATTTTCCTTATGATCTTATTAATAACATTTTCTTTTCTATAGCTTACCTTATTGCAAGAATACAGTATATAATACATAAAACATAAGATATATAGGTTAACTGACTGTTTATGTTATTGATAAGGCTTCTAGTAACAGTAGTCTAGGAGTCAAAAGTTCTACTATGATTTTTGACTGCATGGGGCACCCCTGACTCCAATTGTTGTGCAAGGGCCAACTTGTTATAGCAATTATGGGATCTCAAGAGTTTAAGGAACTACAGTATGACCATAAAATAATGTACATGTGCAGGAAAACAGACAAATACGCACATATTTTCATACATAGTGTTTTACATATAGATAGACAGGTATATATGTATGTAGATAGGTAGATAGATTGATAGAGATGCACTGGATTTATTATAATTAATTTAATCTATAGACATTGTGATGCTTATTGGATATCTCCTATAAATATTCTATAGATTCCTTAAACTCAATAGTACCAGAATAATTCTGTTTCCTCTTTCCTCCCTCCCCATAAACTGTCTTCTCCTATATTGCCTGTGATCATTGTGAGCATCACACTCCACCTAAAGGGCAGGACTACTCTTTCACCTTCTCCTTCTACAAGTACACTTAGTCCAGTTCATAAATAGTTCTTGAAAATGCTCTTCCCATTCTTGCTGACAGTGCATTGGTCAAGCTCTCACTATTATCTCTGTCTACCCCACGTTCATGAAAAATGCTTACAATAGTGTCTGCCTTTCAAGCTAGTCCCTACCCAAGTTATAGAAAAGGTCAATAAGAACCAAATCAGTCACCATATGCCAGCATCTGTGCTAGGCACTAAGTGCCACTTCCATGCTGAATGGAAGGGACTATAGATTCCATGAGGGCTGTGAATATTAAACATATATTTATTAGTATAATAGTGCTAAAATAGTGTAAATTTAGGTTCTAATCTTTTCCTAAGGTGAGATGTTCTGGAAAGACTGCACTGAGCAAATGGTATTCAAAGTAGGATGTAAGGAATGAGGAAAAGAAAGGATGAGTGTACATAGTGGAGAGAGGGGAGGTAATTGAGCATGTTTCAGATAAATAGAGCAGGTAACTGTGTAAAGGTCCTGAGGTAAAAAAGAACAAAGGCATATTATGGGCAACAGAGAAAGTTTAGTATGGTTGGAGAGGAAAGCAAAGATGGTACAAAAAGAAGCTGAATGTGAAAGTTTGGGCTAGCCAAGCTTATGAATGGCAATGCCAAGTACATGAAAATTTACCCTGAGGGGGAGAAAAAAAAGGAAGTTAGATAGATGAGAGAGGGACTCTGACTACTGTGTGGAGAGTGGAAGGGGATCAAGGGTATGTACGTCTAGATAAATTAAAAGGCTGTTGGAGCAATACAGGTGAAAGATGATGCTAATTCAGAGAAGATTCTTTCTATAGAGATGAGAATTAGATGAACCCGAGCTATCGGTTGGGTGGTAGAATTTACAGGAGTTGAGAGTTCATGTTATATGGAAAGTAAGAAGCAGCAGCCTAGAATTACTCCCAGGTAGTGCAATAATCCTTCCAGCGCTCCACCAGTTAAAAGCCTGGCTTGCTCACACCAGCTGTCTAGAGTTGCTCAGGAATCTATTTAGGATTTTAGAAAGCTATCTAAGTATTGTGTTGGAGGTGGACTATAAAACTCAACCCTGCCAGTTTCACAATGACTTATTCTTCCTAATTGTATTGTCAACCCCTCACACCCAGTGACATTCAGAACTCCAAGACTGTGCTTATTGAGTTATTTTTTTAAAAAATACTCTACCATTTTTTTTGAATGGTATAATTCCTCTTCCTACAAAATGCAATTGTTATGTCCTCTATGAAGCCTTTTTCACTATTCCATTTCTGGGTTAAATTATTTCCATAATTTATTAAAAGATAATTTTAAACCACTTAAACATTTTTAGGATGAAATAATGCTTGTGTTACAATCTCTATGGTTATAACATGGAAAAGTGTTTCTGATTATGTTTTTTATCCTGAAATTAAAATTTCTAGTCAAAGCATCAAAATAGTACACCTACAAGAGAAACTTTAAAAAACAAACAAAAAAAACTTACTGATTAAAAATCTATTATGTTTATGAGATCTTGAAAAAAAAATATTGATTAACTGGAATTCCATTATACAAAATCTTGGTAAACTTATATATTTATATATTTATTTTGAGACACGGTTATACTCTGCCTTCTATTGCTACACTAGCAAACATGTACATACATCATTTCCAACCACACACGGATGTGAACACACACACACACACACACACTCACAAACCCACTTATTTTCCAAGTTATATTATGTATTAGTTTCTGTTGCTTATAACAGAATACCTGAAACTGGGTAATTTATAAAGAAATTAAATTTATTTCTTACAGTTTTGAGGGCCAGGAAGTCTAAGGTCCAGGGGGCTCATCTGGTTAGGGACTTCTTCTTGGTGGGAACTTTCTAAAGAGTTACATGGTGACACAAGCAGCCACATGGTGAGAATGGCAAAAGTGCTTATTAACATGCTCACTTGCTGTCATTATAAAGCTACCCGTCCATACCCATGATAACCATTAGACCATTAACCCGTTACTCCATAAATGGGTTAATCCATTCATGACAGCATAGTCCTAACAATCCAATCACCTCTTAAAGGCTCTGCCTTTCAACACTGTCACAATTGGGAATCACATGAGCTTTGCAAGGGACAAACTTTCAAACTAAAGCATTTCTTCAAATGTTTTTCTCCGGCATAAAACTGAAATCTCCTTTGGGATAGAGATCATGTCTGAATAATTTTATTGTTCTTCCATATTTGGCTATGAAGTAGTTATTAAATAAATTAATAAGCCTACTACAATATTTATTGTAATGTTAAAATTCAAATAAAAAAAGCACTTTATATGCATATATTTATTATATAATATCTCATTGATTGGGATGTTCTTAATAAGCACATCAGGCTATATATTTATATGAAATTTTGGAAAATTGCTTTTGCAAAGTCTGGAATGTATGTGTTTGAGAGATATTACTCTTCCACACCTGGGATGCATAGGAAAGTTGCAGAGGGAAGGATGGTATCTTTCTTTCCTCAACCAACAAATTTCGTGTCTTTTAAGAGTAAAGACACAATATTTAACCTACCACTTAAGAATCTCTCCTAAGGCAATTCTATAACTCTACCCTAGCTCCTCAATGTTACCAGCATGGGTCAAGTAGAAATAAATTGTTGTCATCAATTTTCTCACACCCAACATCACTCCTGGATTGTGGCTAAGTCTACATAGAGTTATTGGAATTTTCTCTTCTGACAAAAGTTGAAAAAAATGATGATGACACAATCAAAACACTATTATTTTACTTCTTTGTCATATGCATTCTCATTGGGATTCCCGGAATTGCAATACCTCCTCTTTAGGAGTTCCAACTCTTTCATCCACACATTTTTCATGAAAGGTGAGGTAAAGATTCAATAAAAATGATTAGAAAAAAACTTTTTTGGATTATGTGTATATTTGTGGACATATTACCATTAATTACTGCATGTCACTGGCTCTGATCTCTCACTTGCTTTCTAGCAGAACGACAACTGCTACGGCCAAGACTCCACAGCAGCATTTCGGAATTTTAGAAGTGATGTGAGACTTGCACATGGAACCAGTGCTCTCTTATCTTTCTTGCAAGCCAAGGGGTCACCGTTCCTCTTCATGTCTCTGCTGCTTGTCCTTTCTAAGAATGCTAACCACCAGGCATAGCCATCTCCTCCTGGAGGCTTTCTTGACCCCTCAGGGAACTGAAGCTGCCATCTGTTCTGTAAGGAGTAGTTGGAGTCTTTTGTTCCTTGCTCACTCTCTCATGCTCTCACCTAAACCCTTTCTTGTGTGTTGCTCTCAAGCAGTGCTGATTCAGAACCCAGGTAACATAGCTTAACATAAGTCTGTAATCAATATATTTTTACAGCTACTTGACTTACCCTTTTCTTACTGTTTTAAATACAGTCCATCAGGCAGATTGGCAGACTGTAATTGCCCAAGCCTGGTGGCATAGCTATATTCTTAGCCTAAATATAAAACTCCTATGTATATAATTTATCTAACGAGATATACTCACAGATTATAATCTACTAGTCCTTCAATTCCCCACAGTTAAAATTTTACCTTCACCTAAATAGGAGGCCCCTCCTTAATACTTCTTAGGAAATAAATGGCATCTGTATTTTCTAAGATTGCATTTCCCTCCAATTCAATTACACACACTCCTTGAATTCTATCAAATCTGTGGACCCTCTGATATAATGCCTCTGAAGAGTTGATGCAGTTTTTGCCAGGGAATGTGAGAGAAACTTCCTCTATTCCAGAGACTCCAGTTAGTCCAGGAACTAAATACAGGTGTACAGGACACTGTTAAATTCTAGCAGCCCAAGGTAGTGGTGGGGGGAAATGTGGAGAAGATTAATTGAAGAGGGTACTACCAGCATCCACTTATGAAATATGTTAAGGCAGTCAACAGCAGAATAATTAATACATTGAGTTATATTCATTTAATAAAACTCTATATAGCATTGAGAATGATCTTCAACTGCTCATAATATAATTTACAATGTTGTTTACTGTTTATATTTTGTGTATTGATATATTTAATGATGAATCTCATAAAAATGTTGCATGAAAGAAGTTTGACAAAAAGGAATTCAGAATATATAAAAATGTTTATTGTATCATTATTAATGATGAATACTTTAATCATTATCATAAATTGAAATTATTCTCCAGGTTATTGAATATTTGGGTTAGGCAATTATTATAATATGTTCTGTGCCATTTGTGTAAGTTACAAAAAGCAGGCAAAGTTGATGTGTGCTGTCAGAAATCAAAATAATGTTTAGTCCTGGGGTGTTGGGGAATAATGACTGGCAGGGACATGAGTGGGACTGACAATGTCCTATTTCTGGATCTGAGTGGTAGATACATATGTGTGTTCAGTTTGTGAAAACAGAGGTATACATCTACTACATGGGTACTTTTCTGTGTATGTATTATACTTCAATAATCTTTTGAAGATAAAAAAGCATACAAATAAAATTGAAAACTCCTCTTTCATTAGACACAACTTAAACTCACTAGTGTCTCCGGGGGAAACCACTTTTAATAGTTTATGCATATTCTTCCACACCTTCCTTTTACATGTATACTGTGCATATATAGTTATCATATGTATATGGTAACTTGCACTGGACTCACAAAACCAAACATGCATTAAGTCTTTCAGCTTTGCAGTTAGCAAATTTCATGTTAGTAGCTTGAAATTGGCCATGGTGAGATTATTTCCACTGAAGAAACTAGACAATTGTACAAACCAGAGTTTTCCTTTTTCTCTGAGAGCAGGTTGGTGATTTCTAAATTTTTGCCATTACAAATGATGATGCACTAAGTATAAATAGCATACAACTTGAATATATTGCTCCAATGTCTCAATTATCCAAAGTTTCCGGTGAAAAATCTGATGTCACACACTTCTTGATATTTATGGAGAGAATTCTCTTGTTGGATCTCTAGGTAGGATCCAACTTCTTATGGAATAATCTCAGCAGTAAACATACTGGTGAGGAGTTGTTGAAATTAAACTTCCCAATGCCCAGGAATGACAAGAGGCAGCAGCCTACAAAGTTAATTTCCATATCCATCTCTTCTCTCAATGGCAACTACATCCTAAACATTTTGATCATCCCTAGGAGAAGGGGCTTTAGTTGCTTGAGATCAGTTGGATTATACAGTGGCCAAGATTGGGAAAAACAAGAATTGCCATAAAATCAGTAAAATAGCATAGATTTCCGGTCATAGAAACATGGGTTAAGACCGTGACACAGTGGCCAAGATTGGGAAAAACAAGAATTGCCATAAAATCAGTAAAATAGCATAGATTTCTGGTCATAGAAACATGGGTTAAGACCGTGACACTGCTATTTATTAGCTGTGTACTTAACTTTCACCAGATAATATAATCTCTTTGAGTCTCAGTTTCCTCAACTGAAAAGTGAAGATAATAGTTCTTACACATGTTTTTGTTTTGTTGCTGAAGATTAAAAGCCTGCTTTACATAAACTATCTTAATGCTTAGAACATATGAACTAAAAATGTATTAGTTTCTTTCTTAATTTTTTTCTTCTAAAGCCCAGAGCATTATCCTATACTCTGAGAGCTACAGGTAAAACTGATTGCTTTCCTTTTCTCTCTGTACTCCCATTCTCACTTGCAACTATTTGGAGCTAAGGGTTTGAGATACTATACGTATAGTAGAAAGAGCATTTTATTCTGCTACTAGCTTGCCCTTGTTAATTAACTGTTATTTGCATTAAAGGTGTCACACCCTGTCTCATCTCTAAAATGAGTGTGTTGCCTAGATAAAGTATTTACCAAACCTGAAGTATTTACCGGATTTAATATTCTATACAACTATGAAACAGATTCCCCCATCACCCCATGTAAGAGCAAGAACTGAGAGAGGAGGTAAGGATGTGTAGAAGTTTAAACTGAAGTGGGAAGCCCAAACTTTTTCAAAACAAAGCAGGACAACCTCAGAATGGAATGGGAGGCAGCAGTGTGGTAGAGTACAGTGGTTTGTTAGGGGTTCTAATGGATTCACAGTAAGAAAGTTTAAATACATTATAATTGTAGAAGTGAGGGTGAGTTTGAGAACTAATATAATAGCTAAGATTGGACGAACACTTACTATATGCCAAAGAGCTATGGCCATAACCCCACTTAGTCCTCACTATGAAGTTGGTTCTAGTATTATCTTCTACAAATACAGAAAATAAAACTTAATGAGATTAGTAATTTGACCAAAATCATATAACTAATAACTGTTAAAGCTTGGACTACAATCTAAGTCTAGATATTTGAAGTAAAGTAAATAGAGAGAGAGAGAGAAAAAGGAAAAGAAAAAAGGGAGAGGAATAGGATAAATCCTTCAAATTAAAAAATTTCTATAAATCTTTGCATACACACAACATCCAGTAAAATGTGTTCTAGACTAAGCACTCCAGAAATAGTTGTGAGCTGGCTTTTTCTAATACACACACACATGCACAGGATCTCAGAAAGAAGAGACAGATAATATTTAATTTTTTGCATGCCTAATGACTCTAATAAAAGCCACAGAATTCATTTAAGAGGTCTAGATGTCCCAGTATGCTTAGTTCAATGGCTGTACAAAATGCATTTTTCATGTTCTTTGGGCTTTCACATATAAATAGACTAATCTGGAACAGACAGTACTTGTGGGGAGTTAATGGTCCAGGTCTCATGCTTATTCATTTTCCAAATAGTATTTAAGATTAAGAGATATAGTACTGTTTTTTGTGGTGTTTTTTTTTTTAGCTTCTTCTCCCCATTTGATGCTTCAATTCTTTCTAACATATTCCCACCAAGCAGTCGCCAAACCTGTTCTTGATTAACCACAACTAACAGTAAATTTACAATTTCCCAGAGCAACTAATTCCTGTTTTAGATAAAGATTTGTGCATATTTCTGTGTGCATTTTACATTTGGATATACTTTTTCTAAAAAAAAAAAAAAAATCGCTTTGTCAGTTCCTTGTCCAAAACCATGCTTGAAGATCTCCATTACATTCCAAGTAAAATCCTATTCCTTATAGTGGCCCACAAGGCCCTACATGATCTGGCCTCCATTACACAGTTTTAGTATTCTCCCCTTTGCTACCTCTTTTCCAATCATGCTGGCTCCGTGGTAACACTTGAACAACTTCAGCACAACTTGTATTAGTGACATTTTTTTCTAACTGTTCCTTCCATCTGGGAAGCTTATCCCTCATAGATGTTGAGCTAACACCCTCACTCCCTCAAGTTGTTGCTCAAAGTTCTACTACTCAATTAGGCCGTCACTGGCCAGCCTATTTATTATTGTAACCTGCTTCCCACATCATCATTAATATCCCTCAGTCTTCAAGCATACTGTATAACTTACTATTTATTATTTATTTGCTGACTCCTTCTCCTAGAATATAAGCTCCTTGAGCAAGAATATTTATCTATTTTGTTTAAAGCAGCCTCAGCAAATCTCAATGAATTATTCACCCTACCTCCACCTCAGTCAATACAAAATATAGCTAAGTGCTATGAAACTTCAAGCAAATATCATTTTACACAAACTTTCAGAAAAAGGTAAAATAGTCAAATTTCATAAAAAGGTTCAAATGCCAGATAGTTAAGAAAATTATTCAGCAAATTCAGAAATGTACAGATGATATAACAGAAAACCTATTACTGTAGTTGGTCAACAAAACAAAGAAGTATAATCCTTCTCTTTACTGTCATCCTAACTGCACACCTGATCACCGCAACCACTCCCTTCTCCAATCTTCCTCCATAAGCTTAGTAGATCGATCTGAAAACTCCCAATCTCCCAATACTGTTTCATTTCTTCTCCTTTAATAAGCATGACACTGATTGCATAATCCCAATTCTTTATTTTCGCTTTTTCCTCTTCTTTATTTACTATGTCCCATGGAAACTTTACCTCTTCCAAGGATGTTTGCGATCCTTAGAATGCCATGTGTTCAGCACCCAGTTCTTTCTCTTTATTCTCTTCCTCAACTGTGGAGCATTAACCATTTTCCTTAGGGTCCAGATCTACTTTTCCAACTTCCTGGGGTAATATGAAGAAAAATGCATCATGATACAGAATAAGACTAGATAAAGGAGTTTTTAACAAAAGGAAAGGTCAAAGTAAACTCCATGTTTTCCAGCATTGGAAAGAGATTAGATAAGTGATGAGACTAAATACAGAACTGTGGAGGACCTAAAGGAGAGCATATTTTGAAAGAAACATGACATTACCTTTGGATAAATTCAGTTTCATATATTTTCACATTAGAAAGTTCTTGCATAATATTGTAATTGGATATGTATATCAGGCAAGAGGTGATGGATGGAAAAAAAGTTTGGAAGTCATCCATGAAGAGGTAACAAAGATATGGAAGAGAACTCATCAGCTGTGCCCAGGGAAGTGTCATGGAGACACTCAGAAGCAGGGGAAAGGAAAGGAGAGGAGTCAGCAAAAGGTAAGGTGGGCCAGTGCAGTGAACTTGCAAAAAGGCACTGTGTGTATGGCCAGCAGCCCTGAAAGGGGGTTTCAAGATGGATTAAATATATCACAATTTAAAAAATACCATGAATATGGTAACTAAGAAGAGAATTTGAATTTATAGAAAGGCAGTAAGAGGCCTTCTATAGGACAGAATTGAACCATTGTATTTCAGGTTAAAGTGGCATGTCAGTTTTTCAGTTGAAGTAACTGAGATCTGAACATAATAAATTATTTCTAGTCATACAATTAGTAGAAAAACTGAAAGTAGAAACCAAAGCTGAAATAAAGTCAGTAATTCTTCTCACTGTTTTTTGATACCTAAGCTGTTTTACTAAAAGAAAGCTA
>NW_007728753.1:194391-205589 GCF_000696425.1 Galeopterus variegatus | reverse complement strand
TTTTTTTTAATTGGAAAGAAAAGTGGATTCAAAACAAATTACCAAAGAACAAATAGCTCTGTATCTAATATTTCCAATGACAGAAGATTGTCTTTATTTCCAAACCAGCAACTGATTAAACAGGCTACAAAACTGAATAGACAGCCTTGCAGAATTCAGTCTCAAAGATTACAGTCCAGAGGAGCTGGCTGCCACTAGAGAAAAGATTCCAGCTGTGGACTTTTGTGAATGAGAAACTCCTTTTGCCTCTCAGCCTCTCAGCTACAGTAGGCCAGGCAGAGATGTAACCAGAGCTCCGTCTGGTGTCACCAAAGGCTTGCAGCAGCAGCCTTCAGCTTTTCCCAAATCAGCAGGCTAGGAACTTATACTCCATGCATGAGTTGTAACGTGTCTTCAGATCACATTTACAGTGTCTGAGCATGCGTGTCTGTCTACACAAGCATGAGCACACAAATGCACACTCTCACTCTCTCTCCAGTCAAAAGGCTGCGAGGAAAAAATTCACACATTTACATACATAAAATTATATGGGGCCGGCCCGTGGCTCACTCGGTAGAGTGCGGTGCTGATAACACCAAGGCCCCGGGTTCGGATCCCACATAGGGATGGCCGGTTCGCTCACTGGCTGAGCGTGGTGCTGACAACACCAAGTCAAGGGTTGAGATCCCCTTACCGGTCATCTTTTAAAAAAAAAAAAAAAATATATGAAAACCTGTTTGTAAGTAGTACAAAAAATCCTACATGATTTTTATTACATCTTTCCTAAAAAAAATAGTTTATGTTTTAGGAAAGGGGCAATGGCCAACATGTTTGGCTTAAAAGCTTTGATTTTCACCATATCATCTATATTCTATGTTTATATCTAACTTTCAGGCATCATGTTGAACAATGTTGTTTATATCTGCATTTATAATAGACCTAGACTACCTTTTCCAACAAGGGGAAGATATACCACAATACCCAATTCATTTCCAGTGCAGCCCTATAACCAATGGTGACAGATGTTAACCACTTCTAATTTATTAAAATTAAAAAGTATTTTAACCCCTTGTCAAACCCACCCTGGAAAGCTCTAACCTTGGATTAATGCAGCTCCCAGTCTTCTACACCCCTGTTGCTTCATGCTATTGGAGAAAAGGTTTGGTCTCTGATTACTCTGCAGCCATCATTCAAATCTCCTCTGTTCAGCTCCCTTCTCACTATCCAAAGAGGGAACTCCATGGCTTCACTACACTTCTCTGACTCCTCCACTGTTACTACTGTTCATCTACCACTTTGCAAAAATAAATAAAAGTCTACCAAGCACGGGCTATTCTGACTATACTGCAGGGCTGCTGCATTCTATCTCTGCCCTCTTGTACTGCTTTTTTCACAGTCTCAGACAGTGAGGGACTTCTGCCTGAGGCTAACCCACTACCTCTAAGAAAGTCCTCTAAGAAAAAGTTCTCTAATGACCCCTCAACAATCATTTCTCCTTTCTCTCTTCTTTTATTTTTTTACCCTCATCCTGAGAAACCATTTAAATTATTCCTATTTTCTAAAACTCTCTCTTAATGCTATGTTTTCATCCAACCCCTATTGTATCTGTTCTCCTCATAACAATAGAGCAGCTTTAAAATTTTTTACAGATAAATCCACTACTTAACTTTTGCATACTTCCTTTCTTGATGCTACTGTCTCCTGGTTCTCTTCCTGACACTGAATATGACTTTGTTGGCTCCATCACTGACTTTTTCTTCCTTCGCACATTACTAAAAATTTATTATCTCTAAATTTTTGTTCTAGATCCTTGAGACAACATATAAGTGTACATTACTGAGTAGAACATTGTTAAGTGAGACTTAGTTCTCCATCTCTTGGGACCAGCCTCTAAGCAGCCATACTAACTGTGTCACAGGACTGTGCTCCAAATAAAAGAAAGAGAAATTAATTTATCTATCAACTCCATTTCCCACTGGTCAAAGTTTTTGCCTAAATTGTGTTTATTCTCCCACATTTCTGGGTAACACATTCATGGGCATCAAAAAGAGAGACTCCAGTGGTATCCCGTGCTTCTTGTCAGGGAATTCTCTGGGCCCAGAAAATGATCAAGGTGAGAAGATGTGGTACTTTCCTTCTTAGCACAAATCATAGTTGTAATTAAACAAGGTAATAATTTGTTTAACTCACCCATTAGTTAAGCACTATATATATATGTATAATATATATATATATGTATTATATATATATATATAAAATGTGTGTGTTTGTGTGTGTATGTATATATACACATACATATATGAGGACACTTCCAAAAGTTCATGTAAAAATAGATTAAAAGATAATGCAAATCTTTCCACAAGCTTTTTGAAGACCCTCTCATATATATATGTGTGTGGGTATATATATGTATACATACATATATATGTATATATGATTAACATATATTTGTATATATTTGTCAAATGAATGAAGTACATTTAGTATCACTCTGTTAAATGTTAAAATGGCTGGTTTAGAAATCTGACAGACATAATTTTGAGTTGTTATTTCAGTCCTATTGTGTGATTTTGAAAAGTTGTTGAACTCTCAAGTTCTCTTTCCTCATAAGTAATATGTGGAGAATACAAAACAAACAAACAACAACAAAAAAACTCAGATATTGGTTTGAGTTTTAAATACTCTGCACACGAATATAATTGTACTGAGCTTTGTACATAGTAAGTCTGCAATCGTTTTTAATATTTCTTATATTAAAGAAATTTTTGTTTCAATTTTTGTAATTATTAGACTTAGTTTTAATTTTTATTGTCTAAGTGATAGATAAACATGGTTCTAAAAGAACAAATAGTACTTTAAATTTCTAATGAAAAATGGCAACCCCTGCTTCACCATTCCCTCCTTCTAAATTCCATTCCCCAGAGTCTTTTTGCTGTTTGTTCCATTATCTAACTCTATACTTCTAGAGAATATATTTATACTACTACTTTTTAATTTAATTTTCAATGTTGTTAGCTTTCTGTAATTGATGAGGAGGATTTAACACTGTAGAAAAATAATTTCACCATTCATAACTTTACCTCTTGTTATCTTCTCAAAAAAGTTATAGTTTTCTTTAAATCTCACTACATTTTTTAAATCGTTTTAATATCTCTTCAAATTCTAAATACTCTAGACTGCTGTGATTTTATATAATTGGAAGGGGCTAAGACATTCAGTATGTGAGATTACTGAATTAGATAATTACTTAGGATATGATTCTTTTATTTTTAGAAACTAAACCTATTTGAGCTTTGAGATCTTTTGAAAAGTGAAACCAATGGAAAAGTTGTGTATTTATTTATTGACTGAAACATCTGAGAGTGAGTTACAGATCTAATTATCTGTAAATATTTCAACATTTTATTCCCGTAGAATAAAGACATTATGTTACTTAGTCACAGTATGCTTATAAAATTAAAAATGTTTTAATTGATGCAATACTATTATCTAATATAAAATTCACATTCAAATTTTACTAAATTGTCTTGATAATATCTTTTATAGCAATTTTCTTCAACAAAAATACAATATAAGATCACACATTGCATTATGTGTGTGGGGGGGGCTCTCTGGTACCAGGATCTGAACTCTTGACCTTGGTGTTGTATCACTGTGCTCTAACCAACTGAATTAACTAGCCAGCCCCCTTGTTTACACACATCTTTAGTCTTCTTTAATACAACATTGTTTCTATTTTATGCCTTTTTGACACTTACGTTTTTGAGGAATACTTCAAAATTACTTAGGAAAAGTTTTTTTATAGAGTATTCCTAATTTCTGTTCTTTCTTCCTGATGAGTAGCTGATATTTGAATCTGTAGTTTTGGTCAGGAATACTTCAAAAATAATCCTATTGTCTTTCCTAGTGTGTCTCACCAAGAGGCACAAAATGTCAGTTTACCCCATCTTTGGGTCCTCCAGATTTTTCCTGTGCACAAAATATTTTCTGTCACTTTTTCTTTCTTTTCTTTCCTTTTTATTTTTTTTTTTAAATAACAGATCTTCCTTTGGAAACACAAGATAAATAAAGAAAAGCAACAGGTATTACTCAAAGCTGTCAGAAGTCTACCTTTTAGTGTAGTCAATATTTCCTGATTAATTATGAATTCTCATGCTAAATATAAGAGACATATTTAGAGTGGAAATAAGAAAAGCTCATTATAGTAAATCTAATAGTATATGAATAAGAAGGCTTAATTTGGAGGATTTTTAAGGCAGTTTGCGTATGTGTTATTAGAAATTATATATACAGCTTGTCTAGGCAAAAAGCCTTCCTATCAGTATGATGTTTTCTCTTTGTTGCTTAAAAAACAGGTACAACTTTTTTCTGTATAGCTCCCAGTAACAGACACTTTAGCTGACAGCTATTCTTAAAGAAGAGCACATATTTCTTTCTTTAGAGTCTCTTTTCAAGGAACTGCCATATAATTTTAATACAATTTAATCAGAATGGGGCTATCTGGATTGACTTCATTATATATTCACACATTCAATCACAGCAACATCACTTTTCAAATACCATCTCTAACAAATGGATGCTGTTAACTTTCTCAACAGTAAAGGCAGGCATGTGATTTCTACCCATCAGTGGAGACTTAATAAATCATCCAACATATTACAGTTTCACACCAAGTTAGCACCTTCATCAGGAAATGAAATTAGCTGAGCAAATCCTGGCTAATTGTGAAAGATGCTAATTACCCACTCACCCTGTAAAATAAGGCATGAGTGATGTGTGGTGAGCCCTGCACGAAGTCATGAACACTTGGAAATGCAACACTTAAATAAAGCCTAAAACTGCTTATGCAGAGAGAAGTGGAGACCAGACAGTGAGTAAAAATATGCAGCTGGTAAAGAGAGAAAAAAATTACAGGAATTTTTAAAATCTCATTTTAGAGCTGTCCAAGACTGGTGGGGTCTTGGATGACTCCAGGGATTTATTATGAAGCCTTTATTTCTAGGTCTCCAATTGAAAGCCCCATCTGATCACAACTGGGAACAAGTCCTCACTGGGTAATAGCTGTTCACAGCCAGACATGGGATAGCTATAAAAGAAGTAACTTTTGTTCAGCTAATCCTTGGGGAAGAAGTGGGTCCACATTACAGACTGTCAGTAATTAGTTACCCTGCTGTTGGTCTCTGCAGAGAGGCCAGGAGCCAAAGAGGTCAAAGGATGTGAATCCTGAGCAGGCATTTCAGAGACTGCCAGATACTTCTGATCTTGGCTGAGATGAGCTGGTGAAGGTGTGATGGAGGATTTAGCCCTGTTAGTTTCAACTTGGTACCCAGTCTCTGGATGGAAGACTCTTTTCCATAAAGTTGTCAGTTTGTCATCTATCAGAAGCATGACTGTCACAATAAGAAGGGAAGCATGTTCTTCTCTAATAAAGCCTTTTAGGTGTGTGAACTTTTTTTTTACAAAATTGTGCTACAACATGTAGCTTTTTTTTGTTTTTTTGGGGGTTTTTTTTCTTGACCAGTAAGGGGATCGCAACCCTTGGCACTGTGTGGTCAGTACCACGCTCAGCCAGGGAGGGCACCAGCCGTCCGCAGCCTCAGCGCTACCGGCGTTGCACTCTCCCAAGTGAGCCACGGGACTGGGCCAACATGTACTAATTTTTGCTACTCTTTCCAGCTCCTCTATAACTCCAAGCAATCACTTAAGACTTCAGTACTCCAGTTAGGATGGCTGATATCCAAAAGACTGAGAATGATAAATGCTGACAAGGTTGTGGAGAAAAAGGAACTCTCATACACTGTTGGTGGGACTGCAAAATGGTGCAGCCTTTATGGAAAATGGTATGGAGATTCCACAAACAATTACAGATAGAACTACCATATGACCCAGCTATTCCACTGCTGGGAAAATACCCAGAGGAATGGAAATCATCATACCGAAGGGATACCTGTACTCCCATGTTTATTGCAGCTCTATATACAATAGACAAGAGTTGGAACCAGCACAAATTTCCGTCATCAGGTGAGTGGATAAGGAGACTGTGGTATATCTACACAATGGAATTCTACTCTGCTATGAAGGGATACCTGTACTCCCATGTTTATTGCAGCTCTATATACAATAGACAAGAGTTGGAACCAGCACAAATTTCTGTCATCAGGTGAGTGGATAAGGAGACTGTGGTATATCTACACAATGGAATTCTACTCTGCTATAAAAAAGAATGAAATACTACCATTTGCAACAACATGGATGGACTTAGAGAAAATCATGGTAAGTGAAACAAGTCAGGCACAGAAAGAGTAATACCATATGTTCTCACTTATTTGTGGAAGCTAAAAATAAATAAATAAATAAATATACCAACAAATAATGGGTTGCAGGGGAAAGAAGACACAGCAATCACAACAATTCCTTGAACTTGTTAAGACAAGTAAACAGATATGATGTAGTGGTGAGTGTAGTGAGGGAGGGGGGAATGAGGAACAGGTAAAGAGACATGAAAATCAACTATAACATATATTGAGAAGTTAAAATTAAAAAATTAAATTTAATTTAATTTAAAAAATTTTTAAAAGACTTCAGCACTATCAAATTCCAAACAAATAAACAAAATGAACACTCTTATCTTTCAGCTTGTCTCTTAGGTCCCACACACTAAATTAGCTTATGAAAGGCAATTATCACTTGACATTCAATTAAAAATTCCCTAACTAATGGCTCGTGCAAGCCTCTAAAGCAATTACATCATTTACAATTGCAAAGGTAACCCAGAGAAAGAGCTTGTGTTGTGGCTAATTTGTGTAATGATGCAAAAGTGATAAATTATTAAATCCCCAGAGAGGCAATATGGAGATTTCCTCAAAAGATGAGTTTTGTGGCACAATTTAAGACACCATCAACATAATAAAGAAAGAAAGAAAGAAAACAAGATAAAGAAAGAGAGACAGAGAGAAGACAAATATCCAGCAACTTCCAAATGACCTTTTTTAACAAGAAAGAATATTTAATAATAAAAATGGGTTTATATCATCATTTATAGGAATTCTATATTCTCTGCTTACCTACAGAGAAAAGTAGAAATCTTTTTGTTTTTGGTGGCTGGTGGTTTGGGGATCTGAACCCTTAACCTTGGTATTACAAGGTTGTGCTCTAACCAACTGAGCTAAACAGCCAGCCCCCAAAAGTAGAAATCTTTTGTTTTTAGATTTTTCAGTTTACTCATCATAAACAACAAAGTCATGATAAGTTAAAGATGCCTTCTCACTTCATTCCAAAACTACAGTTCCTGGAATGGTTTACATGTTCTAGTCTATTCTGTATTGGCATCAGTTCCTTCAACACAAATTTCAAGCCTGTACATCTTCGCCCCAGCAGAGAAGGAACACCACACAGAAACTCTAAAAAAAAAGTGCTGCACATAGGAGATAACCTCATCCATAATTTTGTATTAAAAATACTAATTTGAGCCAATTAATAATACAGAACTAAAGATTATGACCTTCTCTGTGTTTTGCCTGTTTTTCTATATCAATAACCAGTTACCCTAAAAATAAAAACTTAAAATGGTAACTCCTTTCCAATAAAGAAAAAGCTTTCTTTACTGACCTTGACATGTAAGACACTGTACATAAACCGTACATATGAGGTCAACTGAACTTCCTCCCTGAAATGCCGTGTTTAACAAACTGTGTTATGCTGTCAATATTGCACTGTGCTAGAAATATCCTCGTGCCAAATATTTCACTGTTGAAATTTTCCTAGTCCTTTAAAACTATGGCATGAAGTAGATTCTGTTTCTCCCCCAGCCCCCTACCACTCTTTATGAGGTAATCTCGATTAGCTCTGAGCTTCCAGAGAATTAGTTACCTTTATATTTTAGATTTTCTTTGTTTCTCTAAGTGTCTTTACCTCCTTCTAAAGATTAACTTACAAGTTCAAACTCTATCAACACTTTCCACAGTATCTCAAAAATAGTGGGTACTAAAAATTGTAGAATAAATATATCCCTATGCTCTGTGAATGTATTGAGATTAATTTTAGCTCAAAGAGTCATTCAGCTATCTTTACAGACACTATGATGTGCCTGTTAATTATAGGAAGAAACCTAATCAAAACACAAGAGCTTGTAGAGTAAGGAGCATGAGATCGTGGGATTATGGATACCAGGGCAAGATGGTGGACCAGTACATGTGTTTCTTCTATGTCTTTACATCCTTAATATTCCCCAGAAATACAAGAAGCAAAGAATGTTTATAAGCCCGCTTTTCTCTAAGGGAAGAAGAAATCTCAAAATTTTAAATGTTGTGCATCTAAATGGGCTGAGATTCTGCACCAGGAAATGCTAATGCTATTGATCCATGTGCCACCCTTTGAGTAATGCTACAGGACTTGAGACCAGTAATCAATATGACAACAACATATGTAAGACTTCCTCCACGATCAGTACAACTTCCTTATCCTTCCTTCTGTACCTTTTGGTGCACTTTCCTGAGCCCATGCCAACACAGTATAGCCTTTCATCCATTTTGAATATTTCTTCTGTTCTTTGTGTAGGTAATTACATACTATCTAGAAATAATTTAGCTGTATAAAGATGGACATGATGGTTACTCATCTTGATATTGTCTTTATTCATGTAGTTAAAAGGTATATAAAGCTAAAACCTAATATTTCATATTCTTAAGTTGAAAAAAATTCAAGTGATTTAAAGTGTTTTTTCACCGGAATCTTCTTGGTAGAGAATTTCTTGCTTAGGTGGAAACCAGCCGTCCTTCTTATTCTAAATACAACACTGTGAGCAGTACAGTTTCTTGGTATTAGAATCCACTATCAGACTTCTCATATAAGTCAGTGTTTTTTCTTCTTCCTTACTTTATGTATATATATTTGGACTAAGAAATTAATTGCTATTTGTTGCAATGAAATTTGACCTTTCAAATGTTGACATTCATACCTCATATCCATTATAAAAGTCAATGTTCAGTGCCCAGCTACATATTAACAATCTAGTATTTCAAAAAAGAAATGAGACAAAAACAGTAGTAAAGGAGATGGTTTTGTTTATATATTAGTTAAATATAATATATTTAATTAATATTAGTATATAATTAGTAATATATTTAATATAATTAATTAAAATGGTAGATTTAATATAATTAAATATAAGTTGAATTTAAATATATAACCTCATTTCATTATCAGAAAACTTAAGTGATATCCTACAATACATGTGAAGTGAAATTACACATATATATATATAAGAATATTTTCATGGATCAGAAACTGTCCTAAGGATTTTATGTGCATTTTTTAATCAAAGTTTACAGCAATCTATGAAATAGGCAGTACTACCTCAGTTTACAAATAAAGAAGCTGATGCAGAGAAAGGCTGAGGATCTTGCTAATGTTCAACCAGCTAGCACTGTGGGTAGAGGCAGGATCAGAACCCTAACAACCTGACTCCAAATCCTATATCCTACATGCTATAATATAACTCTCACCCTTCACTTGTTACTTGACAGTTCAGGTGAGCTCCACAACTTGTGAATGGGTACTGCCGTGAATACATTTAGGCTTCCAGAATAGGTGCAAATGGCATTATTTAAAATCAAGCACTGAATAAACTAACACAGGGACTTTAAAATTTAAGAGAGCACAGAGATAGGACATAAGAATATGCATAAATAATGTAAGAGTGAGGAGTCTATATGTCAAGTGAGTAGGTTTTTGGAAAATGCCAATAGAGTTCTCCAAAGAAAGCTGTCAACAGTTTTGCTTAAATTCTTTATGGCAGAGATGAATTAGTTGTACCTTGGACAGGCAGTGATTAGAAAAAGATATATGGGAGATGCAGGAGCGGGGAGTAGGCTGAGAACCATAAATTCCAAGAGCGAAATAATAAAATCATTAGCACCCATAGTGTGTTTTCATGAAAAATATGTTGATCGTTAGAAAAAGATATATGGGAGATGCAGGAGCGGGGAGTAGGCTGAGAACCATAAATTTCAAGAGCGAAATAATAAAATCATTAGCACCCATAGTGTGTTTTCATGAAAAATATGTTGATCACCTGAATTGTGAAATTCTTAGTAATGGAGACATTTGCTGTATGTTCTAAATATCTCCAGAATGTGGTAAATTTTCAGCAAATCATTATCAATATGTGGCTAAGCCCATTAGAATAGCAGAGGATTAAAAAATATTTCATTCAGAAAATCCTTTTTTTAAAAAAATTCAACAGTTTAAATACTTCTTAAGAGTAAAATAAAAGAAAAAAAGAGAGAAGATGAGACTAAGAAACTTTGCTTTAGTGGTAGAAGTTCTACTGCACTGTGGGTGTGCTAAGTTGTCAGTTATTCCCCTAAATAACCCAGAGGGCTGGTACATGCATGAATCCATACTTTCACAGCATGTAGAGCTGCTATTTGTACAGATTTTTTTTAAGTCTGCCTGGGACATGTTAAGGGGTCTCACCAACAGATATTGCTTTGATGTTAAAAAAAGAAAAATTCTCAGAACCTTATTCAGTATCATGATTTGTTTGCCCTCTAAAAAATTTTGTTGTTAACATGCAAACAAACAGAAGCAAATATTATTTAAACTACAATCTTAATAATAAACCAAATTGTAAAATACATTCATGGAGTGATACATAAAACATAATATTAAAATTATGAATGTCAGTTATACTCAATAATATTTTGGAAATTGATTGATGACTGAATAATTATTTGTAGTGTTGTTATTGCTAATCTACCTGCCTTGACAGAATATTATGAATTCTAATATAAAAGATTATGTAAGATTTGATTAGTGCCTTAGTTATTCTTTAGTTATATGTTTAGGAATTTATTTCTTTTATTTACCATAAGAACTGAATACTCCCATAAATTCCAAAGTTATCTGACTTTCTATTTACTCTGGGTAGCTATGGAAATAACTTAATGCTAAAATTGAGAATATAATTTTGGGAATTAGATAGAAGGGTTAATCTCTTCTCAGCTTCCCATTTATCATATGTGCTAACAAAAATATAGCTATAGAAGATAAAGCATTTTATCCTCCCTTCCTGGCTGTAGCCTTCAGCCTGCCTTTGAGCCTCCTGTATCTTACACAAACTAGGAATGCTTTGTATCTGGTTTCTAGAAGATGCCACTAGAATGGTTGTTTGTAGATCTTCTTGTGATTTCTTGTTCCAACAAGGACCAGAACAGCAG
>NW_007728753.1:191817-193943 GCF_000696425.1 Galeopterus variegatus | reverse complement strand
GCTTCCCATTTATCATATGTGCTAACAAAAATATAGCTATAGAAGATAAAGCATTTTATCCCCCCTTCCTGGCTGTAGCCTTCAGCCTGCCTTTGAGCCTCCTGTATCTTACACAAACTAGGAATGCTTTGTATCTGGTTTCTAGAAGATGCCACTTAGAATGGTTGTTTGTAGATCTTCTTGTGATTTCTTGTTCCAACAAGGACCAGAACAGCAGCAGCAGTGTCCTTCTCGCTGTCAGTATCACTGTCAGGGAATAAAGAGTGCCAGCACTGAGCAGCCTGCTCAGGCCTCTCTTGGCACCAGCAATCGTGGTGCTGACAGATTCTTGGCTCACTGAACATTTTCAACACTCACCACCACACAATGCAGACCCCGAGGGCCTAAATGAGCTACACCTACATTTTTCTTCTGATTTAGCATTAAGTAGAATTATGTATGCATAAAATGACTTAATAAATGTTCTATAATCTTTTAAGCAACTACAATGAGTATACTCTTTAATGTAAAACTAGTATGCTGACGGTCATCTGATGGATGACTTTTTTCTCCAGAAATGCTGCCTAGATGGAGTAGCAGTAGCTCAGTAAGCATGGAAGATGCTGAAGGTAACTATAAATGATCAGACTCAGGCACATCATGTATTTTTCCTTCTTAGCTATGGTCTCACACAGCAGTTCACACCAATGAATGTTCTTCAAAGCATGGATAGATTAAGAACTAGTAGTCTTGGTTAGGGAAAGTGTATTTCATTGACTCAGTAAACCCGAACACCTAATCTTAATGCTTTGTTGTTTTGTTTCCAGGGAGATTCAGGGCTTTATTGAGGGAAATTCAAATATGGGGTTGGTTAGTGGATAATAACTCTGTGAGCTCCCAGGCTCGTACATGCCAGAATCACCTTCAACCATTCAATCTTGTAGTAGCTAAAGACTCCTTCTCAAACTGAGGGGTAACACACTTGAATAACTATAATATATATATATATATATATTGTTGTTGTTTCTGAGACTAATAATATGCTTTTTCTCTTATCCAACAGTTCTTGATCCACATCCAACTGATTTTGTTTCATAGCCTTCTGTTTATTTTTGGTATGCTAGTCATATTTTTTGAGAAGCTTATTCAGTCTTATTTTAATTTCTTTTTAGATTACTCTTTTATTTCTGTTACCTCAGGAGTGATCTCTTTTTGGGATCCTTCCATGAAATGACTACTTCTTACGACAACCATATTTTGAGAAGGAATTCCTTGGCTGGCTAGTTGTTTTCTCTTCATGTTCACATCTCCAAGTTTGTTTGGTCTGCGGTTGCTTTTCTAGGACTCCAGGTTTCTCAGGCGACAACCAGTTCTATTTCTAGTTCTGTATTGTTGTCTTAAGGAAATATAACCAATACATTTCCAGAGTCAGGGTGTAGCTTGGCACAGTTTCTGGTTGAGGGATTGTTATTGCTCTTCCTGTACACTCCTGGGATACTGTTCATTAGAGGATACAAATCCCAGCCAGAGTCAAAGCTGTTTCCACCTTCCATTTGTAAACAGGAGAACTCTACCTAGTACTCTGCTTCCTCACAGCACGTGAGTCTCTGTTAGAGCTGCTCCACCTGGGAGGTGAACTCAAAGACTATTTCCAGTTTCCAGTAGTGAAGCTTTATAAACTTGCCTCTTCAAGTGGCTATTTTGTTTGTTTTCGTTGTTTCTGCTTCCCAGGTAAATTTAATCTGCTTTTTAAACATAAGCATGTCCTTTAAAATACACACTTACAATGTTTTGTCTGTCATGCTGTGTGTCTTGAGTATGGGGATACAGTGTGAACTAACTGTAACATATTTACCAGAAGATCTCCCAAAAGCATTTTTTAAAATCTGCTTTTATTCATACTTGGGCAGATTCACAGTAAGCTATGTCTTCTACAGAGTCCAAAGATCAGAAAGAATACAGACTATATTAGGTCACAAAAAGAAACAAGACACTTATCTGAGTATGTGGTTTCTGGATTCAAGTGCGGAAAGAACAGAAAGATAATTTTTTATGATTGATATACAGAATATTTTACAGTTTTAATATATTTAACTCATGAGTACAAGATTGAAACTCAAAATATACCCATGAGGACCTAAGTAAAC
>NW_007728753.1:188987-191357 GCF_000696425.1 Galeopterus variegatus | reverse complement strand
ATATTTAACTCATGAGTACAAGATTGAAACTCAAAATATACCCATGAGGACCTAAGTAAACCACACCCCCCCCACACACACATACACACGGATACATCAAGAAATTTGTGGAAAGATAGAATTGGAAGATAATACAAATCTTTCCATGAACTTTTTGAAGTACCCTCATGTATGTATATATTGATGTGTATATGCACATATACGTACACATATATACGTAAGTATACAAACACATATATATAGAGAGAGAGAGACTGAGAGAGAGAAAATGAGCACAGTTTGAGAGACTGAGAGAGAGAAAATGAACACAGTTTAAGAGACTTTGAGACTCAAATATGCAATTTTCATGTGTATAATTCATCAACAAAAGATATATTCTGAATACTTCCAATTAAGTACAATTGACCTTATCTTGTAAAATATCTTACTCTATCAAATATCTTACTCCATAAAATAGCTTACAATATAAAAATATTTTAAAACATCACCAATTAATATTTGACTTAAAAAGTTAAATTTTTAAAAAATGTATATAATGTTAAATCACTTTATTCCTTCATCACAAAAATAAGCTTAAATTAGTTCATAAAAAGTTAAATTTTAAAAAAAATGTATATAATGTTAAATCACTTTATTCCTTCATCACAAAAATAAGCTTAAATTAGTGATATAAATATTCAGAATATGCCATAGCATGAATCATGTTACTTTCTGGTCTATTCAACTTAACATTTCAGAAGCCAAATAAGGAACTAAACATGCTATTCAGTAATAGTTACAATATTTTTTTCCTCCATTGGAAAGAATCCGTTTCTTTCAAGTATTTATATACTATTATCATTAATTCTAGTGAGACTGTGTACTTCAAAATTTTATCATGGCCAAACCCTCAAAAAATTTTATGCTAGTTTTCCAATGAGAAAATAGCAATATTTATAAAAATAAATTTGAACAATTCATAATTGAGCCAATAAGTATTTGCAGGAATCCACTCTCTACAGAGCATAGCTAAATTTTAAGTGGAACACAAAATAAGGCACACTTTTTGCTATGATAACCATCTGTTATTTTTGTCTATGCAGCATCCTTTTCTTTGAGAAATTGTCTGTTTCACATAGCACCTGGTATATAAAACCAGGGATTCTCACATGAAACAGGTTGTTTCTGTACACATAAGCCAGCAATGAGAATTTCCCCAGCATCCAATAAATGCTTGTTGAATTTAAGTAGCTAGAGGAAACTCATATAGTTCTGAGTTATTTGGGGGACTGTCAGCATTCTAGCATTCCGATTCAGTACTCTCAGCCACCACGCTCTCACCTCTTCCTCTTCTCAATCCCTTAAAATGTCTGTGCTCTAAGTTTAGTAACCCGTTTGGAATGTGTGGGTAACAAAGATATGCACTTTTTTGGTTGTTGTGATCACATGGTATCCACCATCATTCCACATGTGTAAGGTAATGTCCTTCCAAGATTGACTCTGAAAATGTCACAGAAATTTTGTGTCAATATTTCTACTAGTCACTCCCATTTCTATCCAATTTCCAATTTGCTCCCAATTTCTTTTGTCCACTTTTTAAAAATTAAAACATATTTTCATATAGAAGAATTATGTTGAGTTTTCCAACCATATCTTTCTTAAAGGTGTCACCTCTCCCAGGGTGACCGAGATGCAAAGATTACTCAAAGTCCATTTTTCCAGAGCAATGAGAGGCCCAGAAGGGGTTAATCCCAAGAGCAATTTCTTCAAGCAAGAATAATTCCTAGGAGTAACCCTGAATCAGGTTTTCTCTCAGTTTTTATTGTTCAGGCAAGAAAGTTACAGAAAAGGAACACAGGTAGTTACAAAAAAACAATAAGATAATCGTCATGGCAACACTTAGTTCTCTAAGAAACTTAAAAGAAAAGCTGAAGACTAGATGAGGAACATCACCCAACCATCAACCTTGAAGCCTTTAGCTCACATACTTTGCCATCATAAGGTTTAGCTGCACTAAGGACAACTGCCTTTAGAGCACGCATTTTTGCTGTGTTACAATTTTTTTTTTTTTTTTTAATCTACAACAGAGTCTTTAGTCCTGGGAAAGTTTTCTGTTTTTCCCAAGCTTAGCATTTCTATGTGCTATTCTAAAAAGTTAGGCGATTCCTTAAACTAAAAGGCTTTGGCCTTGCTAAAACTACAGGGCTGTGGCCCCACTAAGCTATAAGTTAGGCCTGTAAAATACATTTGCTTTATTAATGTTGGTATCCTCCACGTAAAGGTCCTTTCTTATTCTTTAAAATACCAAGGTTTACATATCCACATTCATTAAACCTCCTTGCTTTAATTATCCCAAGCTTTTACATATTGGTAAGGCTGGTTCCTGCCCTG
>NW_007728753.1:182143-187546 GCF_000696425.1 Galeopterus variegatus | reverse complement strand
TCAGAAGCTGGGTCGAATTTGTTTCCAATTGCACCACAAGATTGTATCTTTTTATAATTATTCATTTTCCTCAAACAGCACTTGTAATAAATACTTTCTACCCCAAATCCTTACTAATTCATTATCCTGCCATTTCTTTCCCTTTTAGTTGCCACGTTGAAGGAAATGAATTAAAATTTCATGCAAATGTGTCATTACAGTAACCAAATTTCAAATTCTGTTAGGAAATAATGAGACTTGATGAGACTTACTTGACTAATAGTAAAAACCCAAATCAAAAAATAGTAAGAGCTTTCTGTAAAATCAGATGCACAAAATGATGTGAAATGACGGTGCTCATAGTCAATTTCTGCACTCTTAACCAATGTCACTGCTGAGAATTAAATATCTTAAGTATTAAGGTACTTAATAAACTTGCTATACAACAAAAGAGTAAATCTCATGAGATGGAAGAAACAACACAATTGCAATAAACACAATTAACTACACATACCCAATTTTATGTATTTTGGTTTATGTATCAGTCACTTATTTATTAACTGGAAGTATGTATATTTGACATCCATCAAAATATTGGTGTCTGGACTTAAAAAAGTCTAATATTAAGGGGAAAAAGTCCATAAGACAAGATCAGTGTTATGCAGTGGAAAGATCATGAGCAAAGAAGTAAAAAACACTGGGTTTGAATCCTACCTCAAGAATTTCATAGCTATGTGACCTTGGGTAAGCATTTAATCTGTTTTCTGTAAAGTGAACTTACTTCAGGGTTGTAAGAGTTAAAGGTAATGTGACCATCTGAACACCTGGCACCAAAAAAAAAAATACACATTGATAGACTATAACTTATCCATTATGATTGCCATAAAAGATTTTCTAACAGTGTACATTTCTCTATCCCTTCAATCAAAACTCAGGCCCTGTAATATTCTGAATATATACTTTGCTTACAAAACACTTTGCAAACCAAAGACCAAAAAGCAAAGCCTTCACACTCTAGGTATACTCATTAAGACAGATCCTTAACACTAAATGTAAAATATGGAGTCTCCACCTTACCATCTAAATTGAGACATGGTAGAAATATTTTTTGAGGTATCTGTAATGAAAAGTAAAAAGCATATTAGAAAGCTGGTGATTAGGAAAGCCCCTCTGAACAGACAGAGAAAAGATTGGTGTTAAGAATGAAAGTCACGATTTTTTCTTATAGCTTTTTAAAAAATAAATCTGCAGTGTCATTTTGGGACTGTCAATTCGCTAAATATGAGTAGATTTGTTTCAGTCCTTTCATATTTTTTGAAGCAACTATCTAAAGAGCAAAAAAAAAAATGTTTTGAAATGGCAAATTGAATGGTGAATCAAACATGGAAACATTTCCTAGTTTAGCACATGTATTTTAGAACTAGTTTTCCTAAAATATGTGGTCTTTCCATAACCATGCCTATATATTTTTTTATTGAAACATAATTGATTGTACATGTCTGTGGGGTACCACATTGAATATGAATACCTGTGTGAAATATGTGTTACTCAAATAATCAAACATGGAAACATCTCCTAGTTTAGCAAATGTATTTTAGAACTAGTTTTCCTAAAATATGTGGTCTTTCCATAACCATGACTATATATTTTTTTATTGAAACATAATTGATTGTATATGTCTGTGGGGTACCACATTGAATATGAATACCTGTGTGAAATATGTGTTACTCAAATAAGCATAATTAGTATATTCAACATTAGACAATGTAAGCAGAAGATAATTAAAACAAGTTCTAGGTTAACTAGTCATAATAATACCATAGATCCCTATAGGCATGAAGAAACTTTAACAAGTTTAATCTTTCTGTCTAGAATGAACTTCACCTTCACCAAGTCTGACCACTTCTGTTCGCCTATAAATCCTTTGAGGAGGCGCTTTACACATAACACAGATGTTAAATGTGGTCTACCCTTTGGGGTATTTACCTTTAGGTCAGATATACTCATTAGCCCAAGAAGAGAACAGAAGACTTGGCTGCTTCTATGTTAGTGAGAAAAAACGATTTTCAGGGGGTTATTCTAGCCTGACTCAAGGTTAACATGCCTTGGCTTCTGTTTCTCAAAGGACTGCCAAGTCTAGTGGGTAAAATGACCTGCCACTGTGTCATCACCTCGCATCTGCTAGATGCTGACAATAACCTATTTTGGGGCTAAGTATCCTGACAAATAGCGCTTTCTCGTGATTTATTTTTGGCATATCTTCAAGTATTCATGAACACTGCCAGAAAAAATATCAGTCGTTCCTATAGGAATTCTTAGAATGTAAATTAATTATTTCCTTACTTATGGTTATTATGTACTGACAGCAGGTAATGAAGCAAGAAAACTTGCAGGCCGAATAAGCTCTTATTGATAAAATAGTTGTAAAATGTTAACCATGATTTCATAATGTACTCTTAAAATCATAAGAGAAGAAAAACTCAGAAAAATTACAACATAAATAAGGGCCAGGGGAAAAACTACCTTGCATGGCTGGGTTATATAGAAAGTTTATAATTAATATTGTAATTAAAAAAAAAAAAAACGGCTGCCTTGTTATTCTTCGTTTAGACCTTGTATAAAAAGGGATTCTGGTGGCATTTTGCTGATTATGAGTCATGATGTTTCTAAACTCTGATTCTTAAAGAGAAAAGGAGGCAAAAACTTTTACTCTTTAATTTGGCTTGTTCAATGGTCCAGATTTTTCAATCAGGAATATAAAATCTCACTATATTACATAATATTAAGTAAAAAGCAGAGTAATTTACAGTTAGCTGGGAAAATAAAGACATACAAATATCAGGATTCTTTAAAAAAAAAAAATCTGTGATTGGAGGACCATTTAAAAAGCCAGAATTCTTATAAAAACTAAAAGACTGTGAAGGATAGAGTTACATAGCTTAATGTATCTGAAAAGTTGGATTGAAATTTTCTCCTCAAACCCTTATAATTATACTTACATTTGAGGCAAAATTAACAAGATTTATACTGTGACAATTCTTTCTTGAAATCAAAACACAATTTTGTTGGCCTGTGTATCATTGAGTGACAATTTGGCGCACACCAAATATTCCATCTGCTTCCCCATTCTTCTGACCCCCTGCAATTAGTGGGATCACTGAGCATCTCCAATCATTAAACTGTGAGCAAATGTGATATAAGTTACCTTGGGACCTACAAATAAAAATAAACTGGTGTGCAATACTATAGCTGTTTCTTCCAAAGTGATAGTGATTCAAGAGCCTACATGTTCCAAATGATGAACCAAAATTATTGCCCTATTCACTTTATGTGTGTGTGCATTCCATTTAATATTTTCACGTACGCTATGGGGTCATGTTACCATATTCACTTTATAAATTAGGAAACTGAGGATAAATTTAATCAGGTCACTAGCATGATGGACACAATGGTTAAGAATATATGTCCTGAGATTAGACAGAAAACCATTTAAGTCCTATGTCTACCATTTACTTCTTAAGTGATCTTGGACAGATTATTTAATTTCTTAAATTCTCAGATCCTTCATCTGAAAAAAAGGTAATTATTACAGTACCTCCTTGTAGGATTGTAGTGAGAATTAAGTGACAAAATACATGTTGTTCTCTTAGCATGTTGTAAACACTCGATAGTGGAAATTTTTCTTATATTATCACAAACTCACAGGCTGTTTCATGTCTTTTAATCTTTATCATTTTTTAATGGTTAGGTAAGGAGATATGAAAAATTGGTTTTAAGGAGGGGCATTTTCATAGTACAGAGAATCAGGTATAATCAGGTTTGCCAGCCTGGCACCAAGATATGTTTCTTACATGAATAGTATTCTTTATATGTTTTTTTTTTTTNGAAATCGAGAATGATATGGAAAAAGAACATGTAAGCACCTGGATCTTGCCATACATGAAGTCAGTCATCCCATGTGACTTCCCATATAAAAGTACATAAGTCAAAAGTACAATTTTTTTTTCATTTATGGCTACACTTATTTGCACAAATTTCAGTTTTTCAGTTTTCCCCTAAATATCCTTAAGGTGGGAACTCTAAACTGAGTGTGTGTAAAATTCTCTGGAGAAGCCTATTGATGACAAATGTACAGCTTCACTTCTAGAATTTCTGATTTAACAGTTTGGGGAAAATAACCCAGTAACTTGTACTTTTTAGACAATATCCCATCTTATGTATCTGAAGTTTTTCATACAATAAGGAAAACCAGTTATAAAGATTAAGAAATTATATGTTTTGGTAGTGCTTAAAAACCATCAACTCTAATGCCTGATGAAAATATTAGATCTCCTTCTTATACCTGCAAGTATACATACAATAAATAATACTTGCTTCATTCAATCAGATTACTAAAAGTATGAAATCAATAAATGTATTCTTATAGAGGCATCTTTCTGCTCAATAGTCATTAACCAATACCCAACCCTCAATACCAGCGTACGCTAACAAATGATCATTGAAATTAATGACCTCATATTGTATTAGGTTCAGGACAGATGTTCCAGGATCTTCTAACATGAACTTATAACACTTCTTACTGCTGATGGCTGCCATGGCCTGTGCCACTGCACCATCTGCTCAGTTCTCACTCGCCAGCAGCTGCTATTCTTGCTTTGGCACCATCTGCCTGCCTATTTCTGCATTCCATCTGTACTACTCATTGGCACTGCTAAAATTATAACACATTTCACCCTCTACTCCCAAACAGAGGAATTCCTGTTTCTCCTTTTAGATTTAGGAAAGCCCTTTGTGGAATATCTATAGGGCTCTCTTTTAAAACCCCTTCTATCCCACACTCAAAATTTTTACACTATTAATGACTTTTTAAAAAAAATTTTGGGAAAATCTGTCTTGACTGCCATAGCAAAAATACAGAGCTTCATAAATGCAATTATAATGGTACTTGGTGTTCAGACAATGCCTTTTCGTTATGAAAAAATTCATTATGTGTGTGTGTGTATAAATGTATATGAAGAGCACAAACTCAGGGATTTTAACATTTTGGATATATAAACAAATCTGGTGACTGTAAGTTTGTTATATATTTGATCAACAAATAATATGAGAAAAGTATTATATATTGTCCATGGGACATATAAAATTTAGAAGACATGAATTTATAACCTAGTTTGGGAAGTAAAAATGTATGTAGGTGAAATATAAGACCTAGAATGATTGATTTAAAGTCTTTATTTAGAAGAGTTAAAATCCCCCTTGCTCCCACAACTACCCTTCTTTAGTGCCCTCCTATATGAGCAGATGGCTCCTCCCCTGAAGAAAACAGAGTTTTATACACTGAAGAAATTAAACAAAAAGAGCTTTAAATTCAGGAACCCAAAATGAATCAAAGGACAATGAAAATTTGCAAGGAAAAAAAAAAAA
>NW_007728753.1:179683-181556 GCF_000696425.1 Galeopterus variegatus | reverse complement strand
AAAAAAAAAAAAGAGAGAGAGGATATCACATGATAATCTCTACATGCTGAATCAGAAGTCTCAGTTCTAACCTTCCACCCTCTCCTAATATTTAAAAATTTTCAAATTAGAGGATTTTATTTTCCTATAGCAGGTGGGTGGGAGGGGAACGCCACAATTTAATATTTCAGGTATTTAAAGATTTTGTTTTTAAGAAAAGAGAAAATTATGATTTTTATACAAATATGTCAAACATGTCAAATAAATCCCAATCTGGATTTAGTAATCAGACTTTTATTCAAAAGGATTATTGAAGGGAGAGAAAGGGGCTATTGCAATGGGGGAGAGAGACCAGCACTAAGCCTGAACTCAATTATGCTGAAGCAGAGAGCTGTAGGGATTTCAAAGGCTGAAGTAACCTAATGGAAAAGTATGGGGAAACATTAGGAGTGGTCATAGGGCATCTGTGTTTGCTAATTGGCTTTATCTAAAAGGAAAATAAACTTTTCATATCTTCATGACAAAAGGTAGTTTCACGACTTGGAGAGAGGTGCCTACCAGATTTTGTTTTTTGCCTTCCCACAGAAACTGAGAAATAAGGTTGCTATTCCCTTCAAAATAATTTAAAATGATTCTGTTAGACAGGGAATCTTTACATGGAAGATAAAGAATAATCTATCATATTGTAAGGGAAGGCAATAATAAATAAAACAAAGGAGCAAGTCCTTCGGAACTCAGCAAACTTGGTAGAAAATTTTGTATATGTCATACATCTTTTCAGACCTAGCGATGATAAAATAGTTTTGCCTTTCTCCATACACTTATGAATGACTCCTTTGTTTACCTGCCTCTATGTAACCCCAGACTCCCTTTTCTTTGAGGTGTTCTTCATTCATGAACATTCTGGCTATTGCAATCGACTGAATAAAATCATCCCCTTAATTGTCCAGTGCATTTTGTCTTTCACACAACACAATTTTCTATTTGTCACTAAATGGTCAGACAGTAAAACCAAATTCTCAATTATTGCTGCCCCTAATGGAAAATAATTTAGTGGTTGTGCATTACCAGAAATAAAAATAATAACACAAAATCAAAATAGAGGAGGAAGAAGGCTGGAATAAGAGAGATTTGGCAAAGTTCTATAGTTGTTCAGAATTCATTTGGTATCCAAGAAAAGACCTTCCTGGGCTTTAGCATTTTATAAGATACCCTTCTCCATCAATGCAGTTTACCTTGGCTCTGACAGGTAAATCCACTGAGTGTCTTGGGACGATGGTCTCTAATACATAAGTCACGTTGATGTTTGATTACTCTGTGATGAACTTTACCAGTTTCTAAGGCCTGCCCTTATGTACTGAGCTTCCAGTCAGTTTCTGCAGTGCCTCAGTCCTAAATATGGGCTGACAGCCATGGATCAGCAAATATTTTGAGCAACAAAATAAAAGGTACTAAAACCAACAACCAGGTAAAGTAATTCATAAAGTTAGCAGAGACAGCTCAGTTTGCAGGTTTTTAAAAAGGACAGAAAAACATATAAACATGCTCATTATTATCTCCTGCACCTCTATCAGAAGAGGTATGAAATGATTTACTCAGCAAACACAAATACTCCCAAATGAGCTTTAAGAGTCATTGAAGGCAAATGAGGACAAAGAGGCAGGCAGGGCCATACCCTGAGGGAAGTGATCTGTTAACCAACAATATAAAATACATAATAAAAGCTATTAAGAACCACTGGATAATCCTGTGTAGAGGATGATAGTATATAAATTGCTTTCACAAATATTGACATTACTGAAACATAATATATCATAGATTTACTTCAGGATTTTTTATGTTCATCCTTGTTAAGCAATTATGTTTTAGCCGATGTCTAAGACGGTCACGGGCG
>NW_007728753.1:174283-179032 GCF_000696425.1 Galeopterus variegatus | reverse complement strand
CTTTCACAAATATTGACATTACTGAAACATAATATATCATAGATTTACTTCAGGATTTTTTAATGTTCATCCCTGTTAAGCAATTATGTTTTAGCTGATGTCTAAGATGGTCGCGGGCGGACGGGAGGAACACCCAAAATGGCTGCGGAGAGTTTCAGGTCCCTAGAACAGCACGTTTTCCGAGAATCACAAAAAAAAAACCCTCCCCCCTCTTCTTCACTACCACATCCCCTTCCCCCGTGTATGAATTTCTCCACCTATAGAAAACTCCCAGCTCAGCTTAAACCCCGCTCACTTCCCTCCCCTTCCTTCTTAGCCAATAGGAACAGTCCAGCTCAGCCTAACTGGATATAAAAGGCCCAGCCCGACTCCCCCTGCTGCTGCTCCCACTCTCGAGAGGGCAGCCCGCTTGTTCATTTTGCCTGCCTAATACGCTTTGGTTGAGTCCCTGTCTCCTGGTGTGTTTTATTTTTGTGCTCAGGCTGGGGCTTTTCCTTTCAATCCTAACTTTAAAAGAAACCAAGTGCTTGAAATAAATCACACATAATTTACTTCTAGACCATTCTTTTCTTTAAAAAGTCCATTATTCTAGATTTTTAAGAAGTGATTCTAGTGCTATATAATCTATATGGACACTCCCTCCTCTTCCCAGGGGTGATGGAGCCTGGAGGAAAGGAAGAAACTGGGGGAGTGCAGGGGAATATGCCTTATGATATGTCCAGTTTGGTGAGTTATCCCATCTGACTATACATCTGTAGGGAACAGATAGTGTCCCACTGACTATTCAGAAGTTGGAGTATCAATTTGTCCATTTAGTTGTTTTGTGCACCAATAATGTACAAAGCTCATAGGATAGTTAGTGGAGGCTTAAGGAATTTTGTTTGTCTTTGCATTTTTTAGATTAACAGTTCCTAATTTCTTTCTTTTTTTTTTTTTTCCTGACTCCCTTAGTGACCCTTGTCTTCCTTCTGTCATTTCTCTTTAAGTGTTACCTACATTTGCTATTCATTACCCCTTGAAAATGGAGTCTGGTCCTCATTCTTCTTGTTTCTTTCACACTCTGCCAATTCAAGCCTTCCCTGAATGTGGAATGTAATGGATGACTTTCTCTACCCAGGATGCAGCTATCTCTGAAGGAGGGCGGGCTGAACTCAGCTTCCACAGGAAGATGGTGAGATTTTCCATTTTAATGTAGCCCAGTACTGGGTATGAAGAGGTGCATTCTTGAATTAGCTTTAATCCCATTACTCTATTGTCTCCTGAAAACGAATGCCTCCCTGTTGCTTTGCCTCCCATGGATTCATCACCCTTTTTTCCCTGGATGATGGAGCTGCCAAAGATTACTCAAAGCCCATCTCTTCTGAGCAGTGAGAAGCCTCAAAAGGGGATAATCTCCCAGAACTCTAAAGAGTGAGGCATTCCTTCCATTTGGGAAATTAACCATGAATTGGGGTTCTCTTCCTGCATTTATTCCCCAGACCAGCAAGTTACAAGAAGAGAACATAGGTGGGTTTTTTGCTAAGTACAGTTTAACAAGTTTAACAATAGAAGCTGGTAACATGCAATTAATTGATCCACTAACAAAAGCTTGATTATAGCAAACATTCTCTTCTTACAGCAATTTCCCAGTATCTTTAGATATCAATCAGTAACCTGTCTGTCTGTGAGCCAGCAACCTTGCTGTGTTACAATTCTTTATCTTACAACAGAGACTAAATAGCCTGGGGAAATTTTCCTGTTCTTTGCAAGGTCAATATTTGAAACTGCAAGGCTTTGGAAAACCAGGCCCTATAAAGGACATTTGCTTTATGCATACTCTACACCTCCCAACATTTCATCTAGAATATAAAAGATGATGAGTAAGTGGTAAGGTAAAGTAACAGTAAGAGAGATAGTATAAAAGAAAATGCACATAACAGTTGTTAAAAAGGACAAGGAAAACTTTATTCAAGATTATTGCAGTAGGGGCTAATATTATATTGCTACAGAAAAGAGACATTGAAGTCAGCTCCATTGAAACAAAAGGCAGGAGGATTTTTAAACACTAGAGGCAGCTAATGGAAAAGTACTAGAGGAAGTCAGGGGTTAGGTTGGTGGGTGATTAGGCCATTGGTGTTTATTAATTTTTCACTGAAGTTAGGCTTCTGTCCTCCCACGGAGCATGAGAGGCAGGGCCTCTGTCTTTCCTTATGCTTACATTTTTTAAAATCAGCAATTATCTTATTCATTTTCCTTTCCATGCTTAACTACTACTTATTCAGATATACAACACATTATCTCAAAATTTGTCTTTCATGTATCTACTTTCTAAGCAATTATGTAGATTGGATTATTATTACATGGTGAAAAGATGGTTCTACGGTCCTTGAAAAAGATATCCCTGGGTTGTAGAAGGTTTACATCTTAAAGCAACAAAGAAAGAATTTACAATTGCAAGTTTTCTAAAGTAAATGTTCTAAGAAAAAGAAGGTCAGAAGCCTACAGTCAAGAAGAAGACTGCCTAAAGTTTAGTCAGTCATGGTCAGTAATATGGAGAGCATTCTAGGAAACATGAATTTAATTTGATGTACCAGATTAATTTATTAATTTAATTTAATTTAATGTATCAGGAATATGTGTGTGTAACATAATCAAATTATATTAAAATCCTATGCCCAAATATGTCATAAAATAAGTGTTATACAATTTTCCTCCCTTTTTAAAAATTTCCTTCTTTAACACACATTTCCTGCAAAACCCTTATTTTTATGTACTTTGAGAGTCACAAAGTATGTGTACATAAAAGGAATGCAAATTTTAACAGCAGTGGAAATTAAGCACTGGAAATTAAAATTTTTGTTTAGATTTCTCAAATGCCAGAAGAAATTTCCACTGAACAATGTTAAGGTGAAAAAGTGAGCCAGAATGATGGGTCCATGGCAGGAATTGGGACAGTGGAGAAACTAGCAGTAATTTCTTCCACATAATTATATTCCCATAACCAAAAACTCATAGGAGAGTCAAAGAAAGGGGGGTTACCAATTCTTATGCATAAGAGCTGTTTTCTAGGATGACCAAAGTAATTACCCTTCATTAATAACTCATTTCTTACATTGATTCTAAAAACTCTGTTACTTCATTGTAGCTAGGAGCCCCTACATTTTGTGTTTATTACTAGGAGAAAAACGAAGACAACAAAATGTGGCAAGTTTTAACAGCTATTTATTTAGTTTCGTTTTTTTTTTTTAATTTTCTATTTTTGACAAGAAACTAATCAGACTCTTCAGTATTTTTAGATGTTTGATCAGTCAGAAGCAGTAGATTCCTTCTTAGGTGAACAAAATTTCATTTAATAAAGAAATAACAAACACATACAATAATTAGGTATTATTTATATCATTCAGCCATTTATCTGGTTTTAAAAAAAAATAACAATTGTTAAGCGCAACTGTGTATAGCCCATATTAAGGAAGGATTCACCAAATAGTTAAAAAAACAAAAAACGAACAAACAAACAAAAACCTGCTGAAACAAAACCTAACTTGGACTAGGCAGGAGGAGGTCATGAAAGAGTTCTGCCTACACTTCCAGGACTGGACCTTGTGGGTTTGGAAGTAGACCATGAGGCCCATGTAGAGAATGACAACTGGATCCTACTGAAAATCTCAAGAATGGCCTTTTAGAAGGATAAGGAGTGGGTGCTACAAAGACTCATTTCTCAACACTATAATTAGATAACTCAGGTAATCATAACAAATAGTATGTCTCCTCGAAACAAAGGAGAAACTTCTTACTATAACAATCTATGCTGAAGTATCTTTGCTTTTTTCAGTGGATTGTCTGATGGTAGGTGGATGGTGATTGCAGAGAGTAGGAGCACTTTGGTACAAATATGATAGTAGGCATTAGAAGGTAATTCTGGAAGCATGAAATAAAGTAAAGTTGAACGTGACCCAGCAATATAATTTTTATACTCTACAAAAAAATATGCACATGGATCTCAAAGAGGTATACAAGAATTTATAATGCTATTATGAAAAATTGTAGCATTATTCAAAATTATCAAAAACTAATAAAAATGTCCATTTTGCAGTTAAATAGTTAAATAAATTGTCATGTATTTATAAATGGATTATTATTCAAAATGAAAATAAATGGCATACACACAAAAATGTAAGCAAATTTTACAAACATAATATTGAGTATTTGAAAACTTACATTTGCAAATGTTTATGGCAGAACACCCCTTAACTATAGAGTGCACATAGTGACCTTCCAAAGACTACATTATGCAAGGTGGGAAGTAAAGAAGGAACTTCACAGAGATAAATCTGGGGAACACTCCCTCAGCCAAGACATGAAGGTTAACATCATCCTTTGATAAATCAAGTGTGTAGTATACACCCTTGATATGTTGTGTTGAGAATGGCATTTCATCTCTGTGGTCTTTTTCACCAAAACTCATGGCCCCAGGCAACCAAGCCCAAATCAATGGGCATTATGCAATATGCCTGACCAGTACTCAAAAAATGTGAAGGTTGTCTAAAACAAGGGAAGTCTGAGAAACCGTCACGGACCTGAGGCAGCCGAGGAAACAAGACAGGGACTAAAAGTAAGGTAGTATCTTGGATGGGATCCTGGGCCAGATACTGGGCATTAATAAAAACTAATGGAATTCAAATTTTAAAAAATAATGTTTGTTGTTGTTGTTGTTGTTGTTGTTGTTGTTTGTTTGTTTTGTGTGTGTGTGTGTGTGTGAGAGTGTGTGTG
>NW_007728753.1:163095-173588 GCF_000696425.1 Galeopterus variegatus | reverse complement strand
GGAAATTTTCTTCTTCACAGTTCTGGAGGCCACTGAAATCAAGGCGTCAGCAGGACCATCCTCCTTCAGAAGGCTCTAGGCAAGAATCCTTCCTTGCCACTTCCATCTGGCCCCAGTTGTTCCCTGGCTTATGGCTTCATAACTCCAATCTCTGCCTGTCTTTACATGGCTTTCGCTGTGTCTATACCTTCTCCTCTTCCATCTCTTATGAAGTCTTGTCAATGAATTTAAGGCCCACCCAGATAATCCACCTTAAATAATCCAGGATGATATAATCTTCAGATCCTTAAATTCTTATTATCTGAAATCAATTGAATCAATTTTAAAATAGTTTATAGCATCAGTCATCAGTATTTGCCCTAAGAAACTATATAATTTTTTGGCTCTAACTTTATTCAAAATTGCCATGTTTATTGTTCAATAACTGATATTAGATTTATAGTAAGGATGATGATAAAAATAACTAATGTTAGTGTCAGAACTATCTAGATACATCAGACACATTAAAATAATTTAAGTAGTAGGCAATGCTGAGAAGCAGCATTATTACCTATTAATAATAGGAAAGTAGTAATTTCTTATAATGATGAGGAATGAAACACAGAGTTGTTACTGGAGATCATCCTAGTTAGCAGCAGCACAGGACTTGGACCCAGGCCTGTGACTCCACAGTCTACTCTCTTAGCCACTCTACTCTATAGATATTCAGAGCCTATACCTCCTTTATAGGGTAGGTATTAAACAACCTTTCTATCTAAGGTTCAGCTAATATCTTTCACTCTTTCTCTCCCCTAACTTCTGGTTTGGGAAGTACTGGGTTCTTTTTCACAAGGATCTTAATGTAGCTTTCCTGACTTCTGTCACACATCTGGTGAGCCTTGCAGCTTTCTTCATCTACTTAACTGGAAATGTTATGGCTTCTTTACTGCTTCAGTCCTTGTTCTACTTTAGCAAAAGATGGATTTATATATAGTTTGGGATCATAGAAAAAGAATAGACATTGTGTTTTAGTCAGAGATAATTTTATTGTTAAAAACCCTAACTAAAGTCTAAATAAACTACCTTAAGCGAAATTTAGAATTGATTTGAAGAAGAAATAACTTACTTCATAACCCAAGGGCAGAAAATATAGCTGAGTCTTACAAGAAACTGAAGTTGCGAAATTAAAACACATACATTTAAATAATTGTCTCTCTTGATCTTGGCTTTGGGATGAGTTTGGCCAAAGTCAGGGATGTTTAGTTCCTCATCTCCCTCTCTAAAGGATTGACATAGGCTGGCTGTATTCCTGTACCCAAGGCCACAGTTCTCTACAAGGCAGCCCTTTCCACACAACTTTCTTACTTTCCACCTTTCAGTAGCTCTTTCTTCCCCTCAACAATTCAGGATAGTGGTGATAAATTTACGTTCTATTACTAGCTACTCTGTGTTCTATACTGGTTTCCTTACACCCTACCCATACCTTGGGAAATTCCCTTTATTAAACACTCATTCAATTATACAATTTGAATATGCTATCCATTTTCTGTAGGCCCCTTGATTGATACAAATTCCAAATTAACTACATCTAACTTGCTATAGTAATGTTTGAGAAAGATCTATATGATTGTTACACTTAACAATCATACGAAATTTTTTTTTGGTATGGGTGGATTTTATTTATTTCCCCTTCTGTCTTAGTCCATTTGGGCTGCAATAGCAAAAATACCTTGGAAGGGGTAATTTATATACAATAAAAAATTTGTTTCTTACAGTTCTGGAGGCTGGGAGGTCCATGATCAAGGCACCAGCCAATCTGAAGTCTAGTGAGTGTCCTGTTCCTCATAGATGATGACTTCTAGCTGTGTCCTTACATGGTGGAAGAGGCAAAAGCACTCCATTCAGTCTCTTTTATAAAGGCACTAATCCCATTCTTAATCACTTCCCAAAAGGTCCCACCTCTTAACACTATCACAATGGGTGTTAGGTTCCAAAATACAAATTTTGGGGGACACCAAAATTTTGACCATAGCACCTTCCTTTTCCACTTAAGTTTTAGGCATGATGTTTAAACTCTTTACTCCTGGGGAAAAAAGGGCACACTGTCTTTAGACTTGCAACTTCCTACTAATGTTTTCTGTAGAGTATGCATAAAACAAATGTACTTCACAGAGCCTGGTTTTCCAAAGCCTTGCGGTTTCAAATATTGACCTTACAAAAAACAGGAAATTTTCCCCGGGCTATATAGTCTCTGTTGTAAGATAAAGAGTTGTAACACAGCAAGCCTGCTGGTTCAAAGACAGACAAGTTACTGATTGATATGTAAAGATACTGGGAATCTGCTGTAGGGAGAAGGAATGTTTTGCTAAGATCAAACTTTTGTTGGTGGATCACTTAATTGACTTATGGAATGTCATCTGGATTGTTTTTACTGAATGTTACCAGCTTCTATTGTTAAAACTTGTTAAAACTATAACCCCACCTATGTCTCTTCCTGTAACTTCCTGGGCTGGAAAATAAATGCAGGAAGAGAACCCCAGTTCATGTTTAATTTCTCAAACAGAAGGAATGCCTCACTCTTGAGGATTGTGGGAGATTAACCCTTTTCTGGGGCTTCTCACTGCTCAGAAGAGATGAGCTTTGAGTAATCTTTGGCAGCTCCATCACCCAGGGGAAAAGGGGTGACAAATCCATAGGAGGCAAAGCAACAGTTTTCCTCATAACTGAAGAGGAATTACATACCTTTCTTCAAGTAGGAGATAGGAAAAACTGAATTCTGAGTTAAGAAGAGATTGGGGTAGGGGTTTGTATTATTCCGTTTTTGTTGCTTACAACAAAATACATGGAACTGGTGATTTATAAAGAAAAATGACATTTATTGCTTACAGTTTCTGAGGCTGGGAAGTACAAAGTCCATCTGGTGGTGTTGACAGTGACTCAGGGGTCTCACATTGCAAGACAGTGGAAGCAGAGAGAGCAGAGAGAGCAAAGAGAGGGAAAAGCTGATTCTCCTCTTCTCTTAAAGCCTTCAGAACCAGTGACTCAGGGGTCTCACATTGCAAGACAGTGGAAGCAGAGAGAGCAAAGAGAGGGAAAAGCTGATTCTCCTCTTCTCTTAAAGCCTTCAGAACCACACCCCTGACCACCATTTTTAATCCATTTACTATAGTAGGGTCCTACAGTCTAATCATCTTTTCAGGGCTTTGCCTTTCAATTACCATAATAGGATTTCTCACCCTTTTGACAGTCACAGGTGGGGGCTAAGTTTCTAATACATAGAACATATGAGGACACAATTCAAGCTTCAAGGAGTTTTGGGGGGACATAATTCAATCCACTACAGGGTTTATGATAACGACTGCCAGGATGGCTGCAATAATCCTGGCCTTCTGCTATTTATGCCCTTGCATGGTCTCCTTCTTAATCAAATCAGGGTGTGTCTGTGATCAACAGAATAGTATCATGTGACTTCTCAATATATCTCATAAAAGACATTATAGCTTCTCCTCATGCTCTTGTTTCGCTTGCTCAGGAGTAGATAGCTTCCATATTGTGAGAACATTCAAGCAACCTTGTGAAGAGGCCAATCTGGAGAACAACTAAAGCTTCCCACCAACAAACAGAATCAACTTGCAAGTCATATGAGTGAATCAACTTGGAATCAGTTAAGCTATTAGAGAGACAAATGCCTGCAGCCTTGACTAACATCTGATTGCAATTGATGAGACACAATAATCACCAAATCTGAACACCAAATCTGCTCACTCAAGCCATTCCTGAATTACTGATCCTCAGAAACTATGAGAGATCATATTTATTGTTTTAAACCATTAAGCTTTGGGATTATTTATTATAAGAAGTAGACAACTAAAACAAAGTTGGGTAGAAGGATAAATGTGTATTAACTTTCATTCCTGACTATGAGAGCTATAAATTGCAGTACAAGAAGGAAAAAAACTTCAAAGAATCATAAAATCCACGAGATTTCTTAGAATGCAAATTCAAAAAATGACTTTGGCTTTATTCCACGCATGAGAGATGTTTGGATTTGACAGAGTCTAGAGGCTTTCAGGTGTGTGGGCCCAAGGTTCTGCTCAACTCTAGAGCTCTTGAGACCTTGCAACACAGAGGGCTTTGAAGCATAAGCACATAAGCATGAAATTCTCACAGGAGATGTTACCAGGCTGAATTTTGCCCTCAGTATGATACAGCCAGAATATATGTAATTATTCTTCTACAAACATCATTTTCAAATCATATTTAATGCATGGATGTTAGTTTCTTCCTTCACTTTGTATTTTGTGTTTGTGTTTCCTAAAATTTTTGGTAGCTGATCTCTTAGTGAATGAATAATTGATTTTTTAATGCATGTATTTTAACGAACATGGTGAGCTTATAAACCTATTAGTTTTCATCCATTTCCCAAGGGTTTTCTAGGATAGTTACAATTAAAAATATTCTATCACGTTGTTCTATCATATGTTGGACAAATGTGTCTCTATTTTTTGTTTTAGGAAAAGTAATTTCAGATTATTTTCTATTATGCTAAAAAGCTCAAGCAGGAAGAGAACAATCTATAAAAATAGGAGATATATGAACAGAAGCAGCCAACTAGCACCCATGTTTGGGGCTCACATGCAAATCAAGTTACTCTTTGCTTTCCAACACTTCCTAAATTTTTTAAAAACCATATTTTAAGCTGGATAGCAATGCTATATGAAGACATCAGTGATATAAATATGGACAGCATTGTGTTGGTTAGAGCAGTGCCAGAAATTGACAGAACCAACAGATAAAACCAAAGCAATTAAGCTTCCATAAACATTTGACTCGGTGTTGAATCAACACTCTTTTTTATAAACAGCAGTGTAGCAAGAAATAAATGACAATCATACATTTCCAATATATAAACCATGTTAGTTTGGTGAAGTAACAGAATTCTTCTCCAGCTTTCTTCTTACAAGGTGGAGGGGGAAAGTTGCTCAGTAATTTGTGAGTTTTCCTTCAGAGATCATGTGAAATTCTGACTACAAAATGTTAAAGAATTGCAGATAAGCTTTGGTATGTTTTCAGTTTAACATCATCCCCCTCAACCAAAAAAAGAAATTCTTCTGGCTATAGGTGAGCACTTTTTGAGTGATATTTAGTTCTCGTTTTTTCCAGGCCTTCATTATGAACTCTTTAGCAATGCCAGACAATTCAGTCTTAAGAGTCTGTAATCTTTCTGTTAATTTTATTTCCTAAGCCTCACCCCAACACTAACAAAAAATAATTTATGACTACACACTTTTTACCTTATTTTCTTCCCTTGTGGATATTCAACTGCCACTTTCTCAGAAAAAAAAATTTGACAAAAACATTTTTATTTAATAATAATGTTTTCTGTCTTCCAGAGAACAAATACTTAATCCATATGGGGGGAGGGGTCATACCAGCAATCCAAACAGAGAAAGACTTCCATGTAAGTGGCCAAGCACTCATACACACAGACATTTCCCAAGTTTTCAGGAAAATAAAATAAATCAAAAACTTCTGATTATACCTAGTTTTAGGACAGTATTTTTACTCTGGTATGTGATTTCTATTTGTGTGATATGTCCTTCTTTGCTTTAAAAGTCTTATTTATTTCTCATCATCTAACTCATATGACATCTGGAGTATTTAGTGTTTTACTATTTTATTTAGTATTTAGTATAATACTGTTCAGTATTTTGAGACTTCCCAAAGTAGTTAGTTGCTTCCACGTGACTTCTAGGCAAATCTCTACTAGAATGCTCTCATAGTACAGATGGTTTTTCCTGTTAAATAGGAAGTTTCTTAGGAAAATGGACTATTTATCTTTTCATTCCCAGAAACTCTCAAAGTGCCTGACACATTATAGTACAGTTGCCATAAATGCACTGCATGTACTATTTCCCAGGCACTACATTGCAAACTCCATGAGTTTGCAGAGTTTGTATATTTGGTTATTCTACGTATCCTCTAGAAGATAGAAGAGGGCATGGTTCGTATTAAACCTCAATAAACGTTCATTCAATGAATGAATGAATGTAACAGAGCTGATAAATTGCTTCCATTTTCTGGACCATTAGGCCACTTTCCCTCTCACTGCTCTTGCTGTCTGATTCTGGTTTTGCTGAGTCATGCAGCTAATTTTTGCAGCTTGTTCTCAGTATAAAAGTCTAAGATTAGTGAGGTCCATTGATGATGTTGTCTGGGTTATAAACTAGAAATGTGCCATAATCATGACCTGTAATCTTCACAGATTCTATATTTGTTCTGATGGTCATGTATTCATGACCTCTGTATGTTGTAAATTCAGTAATCTGTTGTAAGCATTGTCTTTGTGCTGACTGCCTCACTGAGCAAAACTTCTCTCTGGGGTGTCATTTAACGGTAAGAGAACACTATATAGCCAAAGCTCCGGATCTCATCAGGACACAGATTTACAAGATGTGTGGGTAACTTATATAGTGTCTTTGTCAGTTTCTTTATTTAAAAATGAGATTAATGGTAAGTGACTACACAATAACATTATTATAATGTTAAGTAAGAAATTACATGCAAAGTTTTATTCTAACACCACTGTAATCTAAAAGTAAATGTTATTTCCATGCTTATAATAAAGAGATTTATAAACCAAGTCATACTATACAAATGCAAAGTAATATTACTTGTTGTGTTCATTCTCATGAACTTCTTGGGGCAGGGGAAGAAACATTTTTCATGTAGAGCCAATTACCATACAGTTACATAGAGGTTACAAATATTATAGTTTTCACATTTACATCTGTAATAAATAAGGTAGTATTCACATTTAAATGTATGACTCATATCAAAATAATTTTTATTAATCGTGGGAAATAGAGATCAAAATCCATACTTTTCCTTTATTAGATATCCCATTGACCTTATGCCTTTTATAAAAATAATCATCCTTTCCCCACCCAATTGCATTCCAGCCTTTGTCATATATCAGGTGACTAGTATGTTTGTGCATTCCACAATATTCCATTGATCTATTTATTTATACTTGTGTCACTAGTACTGTCTTAATTACTTCAGCATTATAGTAAGTCTTGATAGTGTAAGTCCTCCAGCTTTGCTCTTTTTTAATATTTTATCAATGTTGAATCTGTCTTCTAGAAGAAAATACCTTCATTACCCATCACTTTGGGATAACCAAAATTTCTTAAACAGAACATACCCACGCAAGCATTAACCATAAGGAAAGATAAACTAGACATGTTTAAATTAAGAACTTTTGCTTAACAAAAGATACAATTAAGAGAGCTCAAAAAATAATTCACAGATTATTTGTAACACATTTGACAAATGCCTCCTATCAAGAACATATAGGGAATTTACACAAACCAATAAAAAAGAATCAACCTAATTACAACAATGGGCAAAAGACTGAACAGAGACTATACAGAAGATAGTAACGAAGTGGCTAATAAACATATAAAAATGTGCTTTTATCATTTGCCATTAAGCAAATATAAATTAAAAACTGCAATGCAATAGCATTACACAGACATAATGGATAAAAGGGAAAAAAAGACTGAGAATATCAATAATGGACAAAGATATGAAGCTGGTGAAAATAAGAACTGTTAAAACTCCTTTAAAAAATATTTGACAATATCTATTAAAGGAAAACATATGTATAATATGACCCAATAATCCCATTCTGAGGCATATGCATATACATGTGTGTATACATATGTATGTGTGTGTGTGTGAATAACAATATTGTTTACAAAAAGATATGTGAGGAACATGTTCATAGAAGTTTTACTCATAAAGGTCTAAACCAAAAACAATCAAAATGTTTACAAATAATAGAATGGGTAAATAAATTATACCATATGCATATGGTGAAATACTGCACAGCTACTAATAAAAACAAACTTCTTTGCATGCAACATGGGTGAATCTCATATACATAATATTGAGTGAAAGAGGTTAGACACCAAAAATATATATTCCACTTACACAAAGTTTAAAAACTAATAAAACAAACCCATTGTTATGAAGTTCAGAATAGCTTTTACACTTGGGGGCTGCAGACTGGAAGGGGGTACATGGGACCTTCTAGAGTGTTGGAAATAGTATTCAATATATTGATTTAGTGAGTGGTTATACGGTTATATACATGTTTACAAAATTATCAAGCTGTACACTTAAGATTTATGTGTTCTACTATAATACTTCAGTGACTTTTTAACATAAATGAATAATTAATAGATTCATTGAGGCAAGAAGATAAAAAAGATAGGTGTTATTTCCCTTGTAGAGTTCATTCCTATGAATTCTTTTGTAAGACAAGGAAGGGACTGTTCCTCATGTAAGTGCATTCTGAGAAGGTCATGGTCCGACAAGTCAATACATGAGAATGAATTCCCAAGGGCATTACTCAAGGCAGTACCCAGTTCTCTTTAGTCTTTTCCCTCCTCCTTGTTCCTTCCTCCCACAAAATACAAACTCTCAATTGTTTGTGGTCTATTTGTTTGTCTAGAAGAAACACAGCCTGAAACTAAAAGGTAAGCAAATAAATTCACATCATCAGTGTATCAAGTTTTTGGTATTATTATCTAAAAATATTTTAACAATATTAATTTAAAATTGCCTTTCGTGTATAAAATAATTGTGCAAGAAGAAATTGCTACTAAAACCAATGAGGAGATGTACTGCTGCTTCTGGATATTTCTGTTCAGAAGAGCTGCCTTTACCTGAGTTCAAGCAACTATTTAATCCTTTCGTTGAAATGGCCCACTTATTTCCTTTGATTGCAGTCCTCCAAGCAACGGGGAATGATTTAGCCTATCCTGGAGGCTTAGCCCTGGTCCAGGCTAAATCAGTCCCAATGTTCCAGTGAATAAGCCTCAAGATCTCTTACCCTGGGCCACTTATATTTCCAGCCTCTCAAACTCTATTATACCTCTGAACCATGTTCTACACTTCTAATCTATATGTCTGCATTTTTGTTACATCAGGGGCATTTGCTGTTTGTCAAAACCTCTTACTGTTGCCTGCCATTTTCCATCCATTCAGCTCTGCCCTCTGACTCTCCATTTTAAGCTGTATCTCCTAGGACTATCCCAGAGCCCAAAATCTGTACTTTCAGAGTTCTGGACCAATAGATACCTTCACGATTCCTTGGATCCAATCTTCACTGTAAAATGCTTACTATATTTCTGATGCCCAAGTATTAAATTTGGCCTTTATATTTTGATTCAGTTGTCCCAACAGACTAGTTGAACCTTAAGCAAAGGTGATCCCTCCTGTTTTCTTGGTTGCTTCTGTTTTCTGAGGAACTTTAGGTTTTATATACACATTTTACTTATTCAGATCCCAACCCAAAACTTGGGCTCAAAAATATGAGGGTCTTCTTAGTAGTTTCTTTTCATCTTAGTTGCCCTAACTTTTGGTCAACCAAAGTTCTTCGAATGAGCCAAACGTGCTAAGGCAATCATAATCACAGTTGACACCAATTGTCCCATTATCACTCTCAAGAGGTCACGGTAAATTTTTTTGTGGTTGCTTTCAATACTTGCACAGGATATAAATTCTGGCATTAAATTATCTATACATAGTATTGTATCAAATTTCTTATGCCTCCTATAAAATAATAATTTTTCACCCATTGTGACAGAACAAATATATTAAATCTATATATAAAATATCCAAGTTGTATTTATATATTTTCAATAGATGATACTACATGTTTTTAAAGCTCTGCTATCAGAATTAATTAGGGTTCATTTATAAAATGAAGTATGATTTTAAATTTTGTTTGGAAGTACATTAAGCAGATTATAACATGCTGGAAAGAACAATATTAGTTAACTTTAAAGAGTTGGTTCTGTCATGTATTCCTGTGAATTTGGATGCCATCTGTGTCTCCAACATGTTGGATTTCATTCTAAACAAAAGAAGGTTGGTTTTCAGAGAACTTTTGGTTTTAGCAGTGTCTTAGATAACAGTAGAACCTAGGACAAAACACTAGTATCTTAACTTCAGGATCGGTCTGATTTTTATTATATCACACTATATTGAATTAACAGATTGTGTATGAGAATGTATGTGTGTGTGTCTCAATTGCTCCTAATATCTTTTTTTTTTTTCCTTTTTGTCTTTTTTTGTGTCCGGCAATGGATCGCAACCCTCAGTGTCGCGCCCGTACTGGACCGGGGACCGGCAACGGGATCGCAACCCTTGGCACTGCAACCGCCCCTCACTCAGCCAGTGAGCAGGAACCGGTCTGTATGTGGGATCCAAACCCTCGGCGGGAGCGCCGCCGCACTCACAAGCGGAGCACTGTAGCAGTACGCCGCCGGGCCGGCCCTGCTCCTAATATCTTAAATAGCTAATTATTTCAACAGTACAAAAATAAATTTATTTATTAAATATCTATCAAGCACTTATTATGTATCAAGTGCATTTAGAATTGAAGTTAGATTTATATCAAAAAACAGCTTTAGCTAAACTTTTTGATTTATATCAAAAAA
>NW_007728753.1:150714-162544 GCF_000696425.1 Galeopterus variegatus | reverse complement strand
TTTTTTGATATAAATCAAAAAGTTTAGCTAAAGCTGTTTTTTGATATAAATCTAACTTCAATTCTAAATGCACTTGATACATAATAAGTGCTTGATAGATATTTAATAAATAAATTTATTTTTGTACTGTTGAAATAATTAGCTATTTAAGATATTAGGAGCAGGGCCGGCCCGGCGGCGTACTGCTACAGTGCTCCGCTTGGGTGTGCGGCGGCGCTCCCGCCGAGGGTTTGGATCCCACATACAGACCGGCTGCTCACTGGCTGAGCGAGGTGCGGGCGCAACACCGAAGGTTGCGATCCCGTTGCCGGTCCCGGTCCAGTACGGGCGCGACACTGAGGGTTGCGATCCGTTGCTGGTCACGAAAAAAGACAAAAAGGAAAAAAAAAATCAAACTTTAGCCAAAATCTTAAGTAAATTAATAAGTTATTCACATTTTCAAAATAACATTCATAATAAATATGTAATAATGAGAAATTCTGGGAAAAAAACATGTTATACAAATTAACTTTTCATATGGAATCAAACTAAGTACTAAATCTGTATGCAAGAAAAAAATAAATAAAGACTTGAAAGACAAAACCTAAATTGTCAATATGAGTTGTTTTGGCTGGTTTGAAACGGGTAATTTTTTTTGTATTCCTTAAGCCTTTTATAACAGCTTTTTTGAGGTATAATTGAGGTTAATGTCAGTAAACACCCATGAAACCATCATAACAATATAGATAATGAGCAGACATTACTTCCGAAATGTATTGCTCAGAAAATGCAATAACAGAAGTTATAGACAACCTCATAATGGGGATTCACTTGAATAATAGCACTTCAGTGAATAGATATATATGTGTGTGTGTATAAACATATATACACAAATATATACAAAACGTATATGGTAAATAGAGATAGATGATATATAAAGTATACATATGCATATGTATGCATGCATATATGTAGTATGCATCCAGGCATAAATAGTAATGTGTGGGCCTATATAGACCTACTGTACAGGTATTTCAGAAGCTTCTTTTTATTTTAAGGAAGGAATGGGATGCGTATTTCATTATCTGTGTTACCACGTTATTGTAAATCTTGGGGTGAGGGTATGTGATCCCACAAGTACCCTTCGTGATTATATTGGGCCCACCCAGATAATCCAAGATAACCTCCCTACTTTAACATCCGCTAATTAGCAATTTGAATTCCATCTGCTATCTTAATTCTCTTTTGCCACACAATACAACATATTCAAAGGTTCCAGAGATTAATAATTTACATCTTTCGGAGTCTGTTATTCTTCCACTCACAGTTCTGTATTCCTCTCTGAATCCCAATGACTAACATATTAATCTTTTCTCTTACCCTACAGGTCTCTTTTGTAGAAAATGTAAATACATTGAAAAGTGTTTCAAAATAAGTTTGTTACAAAACTTTATCCCATGAGTTAAGAACAATCTAAAATTGTGTAACTTTTCTTTACAGGGATGGCAATGAAGTACTTCTTGTTTTTGGCTGCTGCTACTGCTGGCTTCGGACCTGTTTTGGCCCGAAAAGTATGGGGGATTATATGTTTTGTAATTACTTTCTGGACAGAGATAAGAGCTGTATCAGTCCATTTTTGTTGCTTACAACAGAATGCCTGAAACTGGGTAATTTATAAGAAAACAAAATCTATCTCTTACACTTCAGAGGTTGGGAAGTCCACAGTCCAGAAGGCACTTCTGGTGAAGACATTCTTCTTAGTAGGAGCTCTTCCACAGGGTCCCATGGCAATGAAGGTGTCACATGGCAAGAATGGGCTGAGAAAGAAAGCTAACCTGCTCACTCACTCTCCTTAAAAAGCCATCAGAACCTCACCCATTGCTCCATAAATGGACTAATCCATTCATAAGGGTACAGTTCTCAAAATCTAATCTTAAGGTCCCGTCTTTCAAATACCTTAATTGGATTTTCCATCCTCTTAACACTGTTACAGTGGGGATTAAGATTCCAATACATGAACTTTGGGGGGACACATTTGACCATAGCAAGAGCTAAACCCTTTCACATAACTTACTATGTTAAAGTCACTTTTGTGAAGATGCTGGACCCATTATTCACCTGGTTCTCACAATAGCCCTATTAAGCGAGTACTTCTTTTAACATCATATTACGAAAGAGAGAACCAAAGAATAAGGATATTAAGTCATATGGCCAATGTGAAGTAACTAGGAAGTGGTAGGGCCTGAAACTATACGTAATCTGTTTAGCTTTATGACCCCATGTTTATTTCATTATAGTCTCTCTGGATAACACCAAAAAAAAAAAAAAGAAAGAAAGAAAAAACCCTCAGAATGTAGGGCAGGAACTACTTCTTTTTAACCTATCTATGAATTTTCCATGAGTAAATGGGAAAAACAAAACAAAATAAAATTAAACACTGTTGTTTTTATTCCCAGACAAGGTAAATATTTTATTAATATCCCAATTTAGCTACATGACTAGTAACTATAATGAGAATTTAACACATAAAATTAAATATAAAATGAAAAGATGCCAACAACAAACAGTGTGAGGGGCTGTTAGCAATGGAATCAACATGTGAGGCCTGAATCTCACTACTTATTTAAAACAAGAACTTCAACAATCACAAAACGGAAACAAAACACTCAGTGGTATAATGAGTAGGTCCCTAATATTTTATAATCAGCCACTAATATTCACCTTTAAATAACCTCAATGATATTAAATACATCAAAAATACCTTTATGATGAGCTGATGTCAATAGCTTTGGTATAGAAAGTGAGCGGTTTTTATATTTTCTTAGGCCAGGTATGAGAAGTCAACCATGGAAGGCTTTTAATTGTACTGATGAAAGAAAAAAATCCACCTGCAATAGGCTATTGGGTGGTGGTTAGGTGTTTGGATCCTATCACCCACCTTCTTCCCCAAAGAGAGACCAGGTGGACCTCTTGTCCAATACCCAATAATCTGCTAGTAAGCTGGAAGTACAGTCATGAAGAAGACTTTGCCTTCCTTCCCTCTGATTCTCTGCCTGTTTCACTCGCCCAATACAGAAAGGTGATATTTTTACTTTGCAATAAGAAAAAGCCAACCTGAAAAAGCATAGCTACCATTTCAAAGGAAAGGAAGAAAGGCCAACAGTGCAAAAACTACATTTGCCTTCAAAATCTAGTACTAGGCTGTCTAGGCCACTTAGCCCAAGTTCTGGGAGAGAGCCTGGCCCAAATTGCCATGTAAAAAAAAGGATCAGTATAATATAAATAATGAGTTAAAAGCCTGGAGCATAGTGTAGATAGGTAGAACTTCTCCCATTTAAGGAAACCAAAACCTGACCCACTTACTGACCAAGAACCCAGAAAATATATATAAAAGAGTGGAGAGCATTGATAAAACAACATGTATATGTTCTATAACCAGAGATTACTGGAACATTTGCATATAATTTTATCGACAGTTTGCTCATAAAATTAAGGCTTGAAAATTTTAAATTAAAACAAGAAGGTAAGACAAATAAAGCCCAAACACAAATTTACTATATAAACTTTAAACATGAATCTCAGTTAAAGTAAATAATAAGTTATTCCAATTTGCCCAACAAAAATAATTATGCTTTCTTTTTTTAGACTCCAGGTAGAAAGAAAATAGACTGACCACTAGGCATGAATCTTACTTTATTCCTCTACTGTCAATCAGAAGTTGCTTTACTATTGAAATATATAGTTTTTCATGAGAATCTGGTAGATGTTACACAAAAAGTCCTTTGAAGGAAAAGTATAGGAGTTGTGATCAGGGAGCAGGCTGGCCTGATCTTGCTGAGATAATTAGAGGCTTCTCTGAGGACAAGGTGTACCTGAAATCTGAAGAAGCAGCTGGCCTTGCAAGCTGAAAGGGTATACTAACAGAGGGACAGGCATAGGCAAGTATTCTAAAGCAGGATGGGAACTGGCTCACTGGGATAAATGAAAGAAAAGCATTGTGACCAAAGCAAAGAAAAGTAGGGGAGCATATCATAGAGGCTGAGGAATAGGCTGGATCTTCAAAGACCTTGTTAAAGATTTAGTTCATATTTCTAAGAATTGTAAACTGTTGAAGACTTTCAACAGAAAAGTGATTGCATTGTGTCTGTGTTTTGGAATTCTTACTCTGGTTGATGACTGGAGAACAAATTAGGAAAAGAATGGGTAGGGGGGCAAGAGAGAATGTAGAGTTAATAATGCATTAGTGAATTCTGGGAGGCCAGTAGAAGGCCAAGCAATAGCCACAGTCCATCCAGGTAATAAAGGAGAAGTCTGAGAGGTAAGAGAAAAAGGAAGAGACTGTGTTGTTTCTTACACCAAGAGAAAGAGTATTTCTACATTGAAAGCTTAGTCAAAGGAATCAGCTGCCAGTACACCAAGTAGAATAATATATTAAAACAATATTGGATATACAAATTCAGTTGTCAGTGATCTTAATAGGAGTTGTTCCAATATAAGGTTTCTTAACCTCAGTGCTATTGATATTTTGTATGGGATAATTCTGTGTTGTGGGGGCTGCTGTGGTCTTTATAGGAAGTTTAGCAGCAGTATCTCTGACCTCTACCCAAAAAATGGCACAAGTACTCTCCCTCCATAATGGCAACCAAAAATTTCTCCAAACATTGCCTAATGCTTAAAGGGACCATGGGCGGAATCACCTCTGATACAGAACGACTGTTTTAGTAGAATAATGGAAGGGGGAAGGGGGAATGCAAAGCTATATTACTTAGAGGATGGGCAGTTGTAAACAGCCAGGATTAGCAAACTTTTCAAGAATTTTGATAGGGTACGTGAATAGAGATATAGAACAATAGGATAACAAGAAAATGAGGTAAATAAAGAGGTGTTTGTATGTTAGTTTTAAGATACAGGCAGCATAATTATGAATAAATACCATTGGGAAGGACCAAGGAGAAAGAATGGTTGAAGTGCCGGCCCGGTGGCGCACTGGAGAGTGCGCCGCTTGGGAATGCAGCGGCGCTCCCGCCGAGGGTTTGGATCCCATGTGGAGACCAGTTCCTGCTCACTGGCTGAGCGCGGTGCGGACGCAACACCGAGGGTTGCGATCCCGTTGCCAGTCCCCGGTACGGGCGCGACACCGAGGGTTGAGATCCCGTTACCGGTCAGTAAAAAAGACAAAAAGGAAAAAAAAAAAAAAAGAAAGAATGGTTGAAGATAAACAAAATGGAAAGAAAGTGAGTAGTGTGAGATTTGGAGAAAGGTAGAAGAAAATGGGCTGAATAACACTGGTGGAGAGTTGAGCCTTAGAAAGAATGACCTATTCTCTAGTACCACAAAAAAGGAGGAAAGAATGAGGACAGACACAGGTAGATTGATGGACTGGGCAAGAGACATTGAAGCAGCTGCTGTCTGATAGCTTTTCTCTCCTTAAGGAAGTAGGAAGTTTCAATCCAGTGAGAAAATGTAGATGTAAATAGAGGAAAGTGCAAATGTTCCGCAATCATCTTGTGGAGAAAGACAGAGTTAACCAGATAGCTGAGTAAAATTAAGAAGAAGAATTAAGAGACAGTTTGAGATCAGTCATAGTGACTTAGGGTTATACCAATATTTGTCATTTTGTGGAGTATTTTTCTGGCAATGTTCAGCTGACAGTCTAGACAGAAGAATTGTTGTTCTCATCCAAAGTTGGGATGTTCCTAGGTGAGGTATTTGGGAAGAGAGAGTGGGCAGACAAAGGATTCAGTACTTTAGGAAGGGAGTTGTTGAAATAAGAGGATATAGAGAAGACAAGACAAGCGAGGGGTAGTAGAGACCATAGAGAGTGAGTCAGAAGGCTAGATTATATTGAAGAACAGCACAGTGGTTGACCTTGGCAACTTGGAAGAAGAGAAAATCATGGTCAGGCAGGGAAATGCTTGACTGGGTCATCTGGGAGATACGTTATTTGGGGATGATCATGAGATATAGTTGGTGACCATAAAAGTGGAGAGGTAAAGAGCATTGGAGGAGAGATTTAAAGGAAGAAGATTTCAAGAGCCTAAGACATCAGAGGATTGGGAGAGGGGTTTTCCAGATTCTGTATCTATTCCCTCTCCCAATACTCTAAAACTGTTGATACAAAATAAATGACAATAACTACTTCTACATTTGAGCAAGACATGGTTCTGGATCCTATCCATTCATAAACTGTGCTGATAGTCTTGTGGTAGTTGAGAAAGAAACAGATATAACTCAAATTATATTACATTAGTTTTGCCATTTAAAAAAGATGTATGAAGTACATGTGATGTATCACACACATACAAAGAAAATACTCCTTATAGCAATTAATGCTAACCTAAAATATTTTGACCATGTATTTTTCTTCTTAGTTGCAGGATAAAAGATAAACAAATTAAAAGAAGAGCCACTAATTCTAATTGTAGACTGAGTTTAAATTCTATTTTATACTTTCTATACATATACTTACAAACATTGGTGTTTTCTCATATGAATTATAAGAAGGAACAGAATCTGAGTTGATAATTCTTGAGGCTTTGTACTTAATAATAAATCTCTTAGTCTGGGTTCTCCCAGACATATACCATTAGACTAGGATTCAAATGCAAGTGTTTCATTTGGGAAGCAAACAGAATACTCACTGGGAGGTGGGGTTGGGTGGAGAAGGGGCCAAGAAAGGGAAATCAGTCAGTAAAATATGTGATTTCAAGAAATCTCCCACTGTGGTTTATATTATCCAGTAAAAAGTGCTCCAACATGCTCTAAAATATGAATCATAAATTTGAAAAACCCCTTAATCACATAATAACCAGTGTGCTATTCTGGACACTAGTGTAATGTCAGCATGATACTCAGAAATCCTCAAAACCAGCACTGAAGAAATGCAATCTAATATACTGAGATTTCATAAATTCAAAAATGCTGTAGATCACTGTTTATTCAATATAAGCTATAAATTCACACTGTCTATGAGTCTGCAAATAATATATGTAACAAATTCCATTTCATAAATGAACACTAATTAATAATTTTCTGGTAACAGGTAAAACCAGAAAAACTATACAACAAAATTGTCACTGAATTGCCAGCTATACAAGAAGAAATTGTTAATCTTCACAACACCCTCAGGAGAGGAGTAGTTCCATCAGCCAGCAACATGCTGAAGATGGTAAGATCAAACAACAGCAACAGCAGTGACAGCAATAGTGGTATTGGTGTGTACTGAGTTTGTATGAAGTTCTATGAACTTTCAATATACCACAAGTTTGATCATCACTACCAACTTAGGACATAACAGAAGACGAAACAGGTTCAGAGGAGGTAGTTTACCAACAATCACGCAGTTAGTAAATGACAGAGCAACAATTCCATTTGACACAGTCTAGCTTCATGCTTATATTCCCTAGGAAAGTGCTTCTCAAATTTCACTGTTCTTAAGAATCACCTGAAGAAATTGATAAAGCACAGCTTCCTGGGCCCCATATTCTGGTATCCTGATTCAGGAGGTCTGACATGGAGACATCTACAATCTCCCAGCTGTTGCCGATGCTGCTAATATATGTAGCAGCTTTTGATTAACAAGTTATCCAGGCATTTCATAGCTGTCTTCATTGGGCAGTAGCCTAGAGGCTAAGACATTCATCTGAACATTAAGATGTCCAGATTCTAAGCCAGTTGATGATGCCAGGTAAACAAATATTGACAAATCTATTTATCAGTTTCATTGCATCCACAAAATGTTCAAGAAATGGTCTTTCTGTTATAAATATGGTATGCTCTGCCACAAGACAAATTTAGGAAAGTCTCAGGTATGTGAAGTGATAGGCCTCATGTTATTATCCAGCTGCAGCATTGTTTTATGGGCAAGCTCAGCATGCTTTCTTGAACCCTGGACTGGCCTAGAGAAGCAAGGGTTATAATTAGTGCATGCTCTGGATGCTTATTCTAACAGACAAATTTCTCTTAAAAATGATGAATGTCTCAGGTAGTTTCCCTCGATAAGATAAACAGACTCTGAGATGGAGATTAGCATACAGGGTACTTATTGGGGAACAATCTCCAGATTTACACCTACCTATGGAGATAGGGAGAGAAGCAGGATTAAGCACAGGGAGAAACTGGGCTATGATGTAGCCATAACATAAGCCTCAGCTTATCTCATGGGAAGCTTTAAAACTAGGAAGGTCCCTCTGTGTTGTCCTAAGATGGAGAGAAGGGGCCTGGCATTTCTATCTACTAGCTCTTGGAAGTGGTCTTCCCCAGGGAAGGGAGTATGTCCATGGATGAGGGCAATTTGTAGAGAGGGCAGACAGTAGGGCTGTCTGTGGGCCGGACTCATAGCTGATGGGGTAATAAGTCTTCAGGACAGAACAGGACCTGCATAGCAGTATACCACAGCATATACTGCAAGCAGTCAGCTAGGATTTAGCCAGAGAAGTTCCAATTCTGAGTATTTGGTAACCTGGGAATAAAGGCAAGGTTTCTTTACTCATGAGTAAAATGGTATTCCCACTATTGGAGATCCTACACGCTGAGCAGATTGCAGTGCCATCTCTGCTCCTTCAGTTATAGACATAGCCGTGACTAAATCACATCTTTTCTTACATGAAACATTCAAAACTGCACATCCATGTTTTTACTCAGTGTCAGGCTAGTGTGTTATTTAATCCATCTCTTGGTTTAGTAAATTCATCAACCTGAAGGATAATTCTAGAGAACTACCACAAGATGTCAGCATACACATGTAATAGTTAAATTTCTTTCCATGCCGTTAAAAAATATTGAAAATCCATGTCATCCAAACATTACTCTAAAGAGTAGCAGACTAATTTACATAAAAAACTATAGTAAAAATAAACTCTACAACTTTTGTTGGTAATGTGTTATGTAGGTATAGGGATAGTCTTTTAAGTGGATGTACAGACTGTGTGGATAAAAGTGTCAGGGAGATCATTTGTCACAGAGTGTCAGACCTTCTGATAGATATGAGTTTCTGCCGTTTATCTTACTTGGAGGACAGATATTACCAAGTTGTATAGGACAAAATGTTTCAACTCAGAACAACTGACATATATTGAGAGTTAAGAGCACACACTGTGGAACCAGACTAACTGCAATCAAATTCTTTGTCACTTGTTGATAGTGTGATCTGTAAAAGTTATTCGAAATCTCCTGTGCTTCTGTTACCTTATTTGCTTATGTGTATAATAATATTATCTCCCTTACAGAGTTGCTGTGAAGATAAAGTTAGAAAAAATGCATATAGAATTGGTAACAGATTCTGGCATGTGATGTTCGCTATTATGTTCTGTTATTATTCATAATTTTAGATGGAGATGTGTGACTCTTTTCTTGCTTGTAATTACAGCTCTCATTTACTTATTAAGCATGCAGCATAAATTTAGCATATCACAGTTGTAGGCATTATCTCATTAAACCTTTTAAATAAAATTTTGGTGATGAACTGTAAAAAACTGAGATCAAAACAGACAAATAGTGTGTTCCAGATAAAAGTGCTAATAAATTACTGGGCTGAATTTCTAACTCTGGTCTGTTTTCCTGGAAGCATTTACTTAAATTGTTTATTACATCTGTGAGAGAAGCTATATCTGAATGTCATTACTGAATTTTTTAATCTTTTTTATTGGTTTTGAATATTCATGAGATACAAAGCTGATTGTCACCCCTTGTGCCCATGATGTGGGGGCCAGATTCATATTGGCTGTATACCCATTACCACAAATTGCATTTGTACCCCATGTCCCCCACCCAATTATTCCCAACCTCCCTCCCTTTCCTCCCTTCCCCCCACTCCACTTTGTAGCCCATAGAATGTTCTCTCCCTCTGCTGAATTTTGAATTTGTAAATTCAAGGGCCAATACAATAAATTGAAATTTTTGTATTCCTCTTCCTACCAGAATATTTAAAAGTAATCTCATTATATAAATATTTAGTTTATGTAATTGAAGATACTACAAGTCTTGGATTTTTAGAAACAATAAACTAGAGTCTTATCATGTATCTGTTAATTAGATCATATGCTTGGTTTTGTCTTTTCACTATAGAGTTGGAGCAAAGAGGCTGAACAAAATGCCAGAATCTTTTCAAGGTATTGTGATATGTCAGAGAGCAACCCACTTGAGAGGAGGCTTAACAGTAAGTAAATGTTTAAATGACCCACCTTTGTACTTAAAAAGCAGAGATTGCTTAGTAAGCTGGCAAGAGTGAGTTAAGTCATTCCATCTATATTTGCACTTGCACATACATGGCAGTGAATTGTGGCCTAATGTACTGTGCTATTATTATTAATTTTTCAAATTTGGATATTCAAATTTTCAGATTCCAATTTCTGACCATCAGGAGAAAAGAATCAAAGCTCTCAGTATTACAGAAGAGTTGAGTGCAGCTAGAATACCTAGGTGTTTCCAATCTATGTAGTTACCTCAGCTACCCACAATATCACCATGAGGATTTCATTAGCTTTAGAACACTAATACTGCTGAGAAATGAGGTATATGCCAACTCTGTTGAGCTGCCCATAAAAATACATCTAGATGCTCAAAAATGAGCCTATCTTATGGCATATAAATAAGGTGATTCACTGCTAGTTTCCAAAAAACAAAAAACCAAAAAAAAATTAGTATTTCCTACACAAATAGCCATTGATAACATTTATGAACATTTTTTTTATTACAAAATAATCTAAAATACTAGTGTAACTTTAATTCTACATATTATTGAAAATCTTAGCCCAATGCTCTTGAGCGGCGAATTAGCAACATGGGTCTTTCCTGCCCCAGGGAAGGATAGATCACTTTTAAATATCATGTTCAATCAAGAGCTCGCACCATGAGTGGGTGGCTAAATAAACCGCTGTTCATTTCAAGGTCCTTGCATGATGAATACCTGTGTGTGGCTGCTTTTAAGCCATGGACCCTGTTACATCTCATAGGATTCTCTGATTTGGTTCCACCCTTCTCCATCAGCTTGGAAGTGGCAGAGACTGAAATGTTGGCTGATCTGATTTCAAAGCTTGCTCATCATCTCCTACCATCAACTTCTCACCAAATGTGAGCACCAAGTGCACATCCATCAATGACAAAGAAAATGGCCAGAAAGTATACCACTGAGTTTACCTCCTCTCCTATGAAATTGCCTAGCTGATCAGTGAATCACTTGTAAAATAAAAATGAGGAAAGCCTCCTTGCATAATATTTCTGAAATTTTAACCTTTATTCCCTCCTTTCAGATACCTTTTGTGGAGAAAATATGCATTTAACATCTTATCCTTTCGCATGGACACATATAATTGGAATCTGGTACAATGAGTCTAAATATTTCAAATATGGGGAATGGACATCAACAGATGACAACATAACAACTGACCATTACACTCAGGTAATCTGTATGCTAGCGAACATACAAGTTGGTTAAGTGACTATACGCAAATGTGTAAACAAGGTAAGACACAACTGAAAACCAGACTACTTGTTTATTGTAATCTCTATTTGTTATTGAATTTCTTTTATAATTTGGACAGAAAGAAATGTGATTCCCTCAATATATGACTTACAGAAGGTGCTTAGACTCCTAGTTTCCTTCTTATTCGATTTTCTGGGAAGTCACAAAATCATAAAATATCAATCCCATCTATAAATTGCATGTGTAGCATGTGTAAAAATTAAAAGCAGTAGTACCTTACAACTTAGAGAATCCTTCATTTTCAGCTTCATTTTATTGTAGTCAAATATTCATAGTAAAAACATTACCATTTTAACCATTTTTAAGTTATGTGGCATTAATATTCAGTGGCATTAAATACATTCAAATTATTATGTGACCATCACTAGA
>NW_007728753.1:131371-150167 GCF_000696425.1 Galeopterus variegatus | reverse complement strand
ATGTGGCATTAATATTCAGTGGCATTAAATACATTCAAATTATTATGTGACCATCACTAGAGCATTTTCTTCCTCCCAAACTGAAACTCTGTACCCATTAAACATAGTTCTCCATTCCTCAGTCCCCAAAGTCTCTGACAACCACCAATCTACTTTCTGTCCCTAAGAATTTGCCTACTCGAAGTACCTCATGTAATGGGAATCATACAATTTTTGTCCTTTTATGTCTGCATTATTTTGCTTAACATAATATCTTAAATTCATGTTCATCCATATTGCAGCCTGTGCCAGAATTTAATTTTTTTTCAGGCTGAACAATATCCCACTGTATGTATAAATCACCTTTTGTTTGTCCATTCATCCATCAATGGTCATTTGGGTTGTTTCCATATTATGACTATTGCGAATAATGCTGCCATGAACACTGGTGTTCAAATATCTGTTCAAGTTCCTGCTTTAAATTATTTTGAGTATATATATATATATATGAATATATATATTCAAAGGAGGAGTTGCTGGAACAATCACATGCCAATTCTATGTCTAATTACTTGAGGAACTGGCATACTATTTTCCATAGCAGCTGTAATATTTTACGTTCCCAAAATGCAATTCACAAAATTTTCAATTTCTTCACATCTCACTGTATTAATCTGTTATGGATGCCATAACAAAATACCAAAGGCTGGGTGAATTAAACATTAGAAATTTACTTTCCTGTATTCTGAAACTTGGAAGTTGAGATCTTACAGAGCATGGCTGGTTTCTGGTAAAGGCTCTCTTCCTGCATTGTAAACAGCCACCTTCTCACGCTCTCCTATCACGGTCTTTTCCCAGTGTATAAATGGAGAGGGAGGGAGGGATGGGAAGAGAGAGAGAGAGAGAATGAAATCTCTCTAGTGTATTTTCTTGTAAGGGCACTAATTCTTTTAGAACAGCGCCAACTCCTATGACTTCATTTAGTTATTTCCTTAGAGGCCCCATCTTCAAATATAGCCACACTGGGTACTAGTGCCTTTTTCTTTCAACTTGAAGGACTCCCTTCATTATTTCTTATGGGGTAGGTCTAGTGGTAATAAACTCCCTCAGATATTGTCTGCTGCGAATATCTTAACTATTCCCTTATTTTGTTGTTGTTATTGTTGTTGTTGTTGTTGTTGTTGCCGTTGTTGGGGAGTAGGGAAGAGGGAAGGAGGAGGTGGTAGCTAGCTTTCCAGGAAAATGGAACAGCCTATATTTGCTGACATGAAAGCTCATTAAGATATGTGGCAGAGGCTGGCCTATTAGCTCAGTTGGTTAGAGCATGGTGCTGATAACACAAAGATCCAGGGTTCAATCCCTGTACCAGCTAGCTGCCAAAAAAAAAAAGATATATGATAGAGAGTGGTGAAATGAGGTTGGAGAGGTAATTTGGACTCAATCATGGAGGGTCATGGATGTCAAAGCAGAAGTGTGAACTTTATCTTTTGAGTAATGGAGAACTGTCAAAGGTTTTTTAGTAAGGGAGTGGCATTACTTTTAGAAAGGAAACTGGTAACCACTTGGAGGATGGCTTGAAATAGGGAAGGACTGATGAAAAGAAGGCCAAACAGTAGGCTGTTGAATAGTTTTGGGGAGAGTAATGTAGGATTAAATAATGTTACTGACTGTTGGGGATGGGGCAGAGGGGCTAGATTCAGTATAGTTAAAAACACACACACTTTTTCTAAACATACCTCTTTTTTGAGTGCCTGCTTTGTGCATAGCACTAAACTTATGAAAGATATAAAGAATGTATAAGGCACTCATCTTTGTGTCTCATTCATTCTTTGGGACTTGGTGAATGAGGGAAGACTCAGAGTTGACCCTAAAGCTCGTTTTTTTTTATTTTTTTAAATTTATTTATTACAAATATTCATGAGATACAAAGCTGATTGTCCCCCCACCTGTCCATGATGTGGGGGCCAGATTCATACTGGGGGCATATCCATTACCATAAATTACTTTTGTACCTTTTGTTCCCTCCCAATTATCCCCCAACTGCTCTCCCCTTCCCCCTCTCACCTCAACTCCAATTTGTAGCCCTAGGAATGTTCCCTCCCTCTGTTGGATCATGGGACTACTGTGGTCTTTCTTTCCTGCCTTCCTTTCTCTCTTAGCTCCCACATATGAGTGAGCACATGCGGTATTTATCCCTCTGTGCTTTGCTTGTTTCACTCAACATAAGTTTCTCCAGGTTCATCCATGTTGTTGCAAATGGGAGTATTTCGTTCTTATTTATGGCAGAGTAGTATTCCATTGTGTATACATACCACAGTTTCCTTATCCAATCATCTATTGATGGACATTTAGATTGGGTCCATATCTTGGCTATTGTAAACAGAGCTGCAATAAACATGGGAGTGGAGGTATCTCTTTGACATAACAATTTCCATTCCTCTGGATATATACCCAGAAGAGAGATGGTTGGATCATATGGAAGATCTATCTGTAGTTGTTTGAGAAACCTCCAAATTGTTTTCCAAAGTGGTTGTACTAATTTACAGGCCCATCAACAGTGTGGTAGTGTTCCTTTCTCTCCACACCCTCACCAGCATTTGTTATTCACCGTCTTTTTTTTTTTCGTGACCGGCAACGGATCGCAACCCTCAGTGTCGCGCCAGTACCGGACTGGGACCAGCAACGGGATCGCAACCCTCGGTGTTGCGCCCGCACCTCGCTCAGCCAGTGAGCGGCCAGTCTGTACATGGGATCGGAACCCTCAGCGGGAGCGCCGCGGCACTCACAAGCGGCGCACTGTAGCAGTGCGCCACCAGGCCGGCCCTTCACCGTCTTTTTGATTATAGCCAGTTTAACTGGAGTGAAGTGATATCTCAATGTGCTTTTAATTTGCCTTTCCCTGATGACTAGTGATATTGAGCATTTTTTCATGTATCTGCTGGCCATTTATATGTCTTCCTTTGAAAAATGTCAATTCAGCTCCTTTGCCCATTTTTTAATTGGGTCATTTATTTTTTTAATGTATAATTGCTTGAGTTCTATGTATATTCTGGATATTAGTCCCTTGTCAGATGCATAGTTGGTAAAAATTTTCTCACACTCTGTAGGTTGTCTTTTCACTCTGTTGATTGTTTCTTTTGCTGTGCAGAAACTTTTTAGTTTGATATAGTCCCATTTGTTTTTCTTTTGCTGCTTGTGCTTTTGGACTCATGTTCATAAAGCATGTGCCCAGACCTAACTGCTGAAATGTTTCACCTATATTTTTCCTTAGTAATTTTACAGTTTTGGGTCTTATACCTAGGTCTTTAATCCATTTTGAGTTGATTTTAGTGTATGGTGAGAGATGCATATCTAGCTTCATTCTTCTGCATATGGATATCCAATTTTCCCAGCACCACTTGTTGAAGAGGCAATCTTTTCCCCAATGTAGATTTTTGTTACCTTTGTCTAATATCAGATGGCTATAAGCCTGAGGAGTGATTTCTGGGTTCTCAATTCTACTCCACTGGTCTGATTTTCTATTTTTATACCAGTACCATGCTGTTTTGGTTAAAACAGCTTTGTAGTCTAATTTGAAGTCAGGCAGAGTTATGACTCCAGCTTTTTTTTTTTTTTTTTTTTTTGTTGCTCAGGATTGCTTTGGTTATTTGGGGTCTTTTGTTTTTCCATATGAATAGTAAAATTGTTTTTTCCATTTCTGTGAAGAATGTCATTGGTATTTTGATGGTGATTGCATTGAATCTGTACATCACATTGGGTACTATAGACATGTTCACAATGTTAGTTCTTCCATTCCAAGAGCATGGAATATCTTTCGATCTTTTCGTGTCTTCTTTAATTTCTTTCTGAAGTGGTTTGTAATTCTCATTGTAGGGGTCTTTCATCTACTTGGTTAAATTGATCCCTAGGTATCATATTTTTTTGGTGACAATTGTAAATGAGCTTACTTTCTTTATTTCTTTTTATAATAATTCATTATTTGAGTATACAAATGCTACTAATTTGGGGCATTTATTTTGTATCCTACAACATTATTGAAGTTATAACCAGCTCTAGGAGTTTTTTGATACAGTCTTTAGGTTTTTCTATATATAGTATCATATCATCTGCAAATAGAGAAAGTTTGACTTCATCTTTTCCAATCTGGATTCCCTTTATTTCTTTCTCTTGCCTGATTGCTCTAGCTAGTAACTCCAGCACTATGTTGAATACAAGTGGTGAAAGTGGACATCCTTGTCTTGTTCCTGTCCTTAAGGAGAAGGCCTTCAATTTTTCCCCATCAGAATACTGGCAGTGAGCTTGTCATAAATGGCTTTTATTGTGTTAAGATATTTTCCTTCTATACCTAATTTGTTGAGAGACTTTATCATAAAGAAATGTTGAATTTTGTCAGATGCTTTTTCAACATCTATTGAGATGATAATATGTTCTTTGTCCTTGAGCTTGTTGATATGATATACCATATTTATTGGACTTTCATATGTCAAACCATCCTTGCATCCCTGGGATGAATCCCACTTGATCATAGTGTATATTTTTTTAATATGTTACTGTGTTCTAATTGCTAATATTTTGTTGAGGATTTTAGCATCAAGGTTCATCAAGGATAATGGCCTGTAATTTTCTTTTTAATTGTGCCTTTACCTGGTTTTGGTATCAGAGTTGTGTTCGCCTCATAGAATGAGTTTGGGAGAGTAGCATCTGTTTCAGTTGTTTGGAACAGTTTCATGAGAATTGGTATTAACTCCTCTTTAAAAGTTTGATAGAATTCAGCTGTAAAGCCATCTGGACCCGGACCTTTTTTGTTAGAAGATTGCTAATTACCGCTTCAATCTGCTTGTTGTTGGTCTGTTCAGGTTTTCTATCTCTTCTTGTTTCAGTCTTGGTAATTTATATGTATCCAGAAACTTATCCATATCTTCCAGATTTTCAAATTTGTTGTCATACAGTTATTTATAATAGTCTCTAATGATTCTTTGTATTTCTGTGGTGTCAGTTGCAATGTTACCCTTTTCATTTCTGATTTTTGTTATTTGGGTCTTCTCTCTCTCTTTTTTTTTTCTTTTTTTGTTAATCTAGCTAATGGTGTGTCTATTTTATTTATCTTCTTGAAAAAACAACTTTTAGTTTTGTTGATCTTTTCTATTGTTTTGGGGGTCTCTATTTCATTTAGTTCTGCTCTGATCTTCATATTTCTTTCCATCTACTGCCTTTAGGTTTGGATTGTGGTTGTTTTTCAAGTTCTTTGAGGTGCAACATTAGGTCATTTATTTGGACTCTTTCCATTTTTTTTTATATAAGCATTTACTGCAATAAATTTGCCTCTTAGTACTGCTTTTGCAGTATCCCACAAGTTTTGGTATGATGTATATTCATTTTCATTAGTTTCTAGAGATTTTTTGATTTCCTGTTTAATTTCTTCTTGGACCCATAGGTCATTCAGGAGCCTATTATTTATTTTCCATGTATTTGTATAGCTTCTAGTGATTTGCTTATTGTTTATCTCCAGTTCTAGTCCATTATGATCTGAAAAGATTGTTGTAATGATTTCAATTTTTTAAAATTCGCTGAGATTAGATTTGTGACCTAATATGTGGTCTATCCTGGAGAATGTACTGATGAGAAGAAAGTGTATTCTTTAACTGTTCAGTGAAATGTTCTGTATATATCTGCCAAGTCCAGTTGGTCTAGGGTGTAGATTAAATCCTGTGTCTCTCTGTTGACTTGTTGCCTGGAAGTCCTGTCCCATACTGAGAGAGGGGTGTTCAGATCACCCACTATTAATGTATTAGGTTCTGTCTCCTTCTTTAGGTCTAAGAGTGTTTGCCTAATATATCTGGGTGCTCCAGTATTGGGTGCATACATGTTTATGANATAAATTTGCCTCTTAGTACTGCTTTTGCAGTATCCCACAAGTTTTGGTATGATGTATATTCATTTTCATTAGTTTCTAGAGATTTTTTGATTTCCTGTTTAATTTCTTCTTGGACCCATAGGTCATTCAGGAGCCTATTATTTATTTTCCATGTATTTGTATAGCTTCTAGTGATTTGCTTATTGTTTATCTCCAGTTCTAGTCCATTATGATCTGAAAAGATTGTTGTAATGATTTCAATTTTTTAAAATTCGCTGAGATTAGATTTGTGACCTAATATGTGGTCTATCCTGGAGAATGTACTGATGAGAAGAAAGTGTATTCTTTAACTGTTCAGTGAAATGTTCTGTATATATCTGCCAAGTCCAGTTGGTCTAGGGTGTAGATTAAATCCTGTGTCTCTCTGTTGGCTTGTTGCCTGGAAGTCCTGTCCCATACTGAGAGAGGGGTGTTCAGATCACCCACTATTAATGTATTAGGTTCTGTCTCCTTCTTTAGGTCTAAGAGTGTTTGCCTAATATATCTGGGTGCTCCAGTATTGGGTGCATACATGTTTATGATTGTTATGTCTTCTACCTGGATAGTTCCCTTTATCATTATATAATGGCCTTCTTTGTCTTTTTTAATTTTTTTTTTTTTTGGTTTAAAGTCTATTTTGTCTGATATAAGAATAGCTACTTCTGCTCATTTTTGGTTTCCATTTGCATGGTATATCTTTTTTCATCCCTTCACTTTTAGTCAGTGTGTGTCTCTACAGGTGAAGTGGGTCTCCTGAAGACAGCATATACTTGGGTCTAGCTTTTTAATCCAGTCAGTTAGTCTGTGTCTTTTGATTGGGGAGTTTAGTCCATTCACATTCAGAGTAGTTATTGAGAAGTATTGTTTAATTCCTGTCATTTAATTGCTACTTGTTTAGGTGGTTTAAATATCTTTTGATCATTATTTCCTCTTTTATTTCTCTTCCTCAATGTGAGTTGGGAATTTAAGGCAGAATGATTTAGCTTCTTTCTCTTTCTTGTTAACATTTTTGTCTTAACTTTTGGTTTTGCTCTTGCTTGTGTATTTGTGATGATGGTCACCATTATTCGGATTCCAGATGAATGAGTCCCTTGAGAATTTCTTGCAGGGCAGGTTGTGTGGTGGTGAACTCCCACAACTTTTGTTTATCTGGGAAATATACTATTTCTCCCTCATTGCTGAAGGAGAGCCTTCCTGAGTAAAGAATTATTGGTTGGAAGTTTTTTTCTTTTAGTATTTTGAATATATCATTCCACTCTCTTCTGGCTTGTAGGGTTTTGGTTGAGAAGTCTGCTGTTAGTTTGATGGAGGTTCCCCTATAAGTGACCTGACACTTTTCTCTTGCTGCTTGTAGAATTCTCTCTTTGTCTTTGAGCTTTGCAAATTTAACTATAATATGTCTTGGGGAAGATCCTTTGGTGTTGAATCTGTTTGGGGACCTTTGAGCTTCCTGTATCTGAAGGTCTGTATCTCACCTTACACCAGGGAAGTTTTCAGTTACTATTTCCTTGAGTAGGTTTTTGATACCTTTCCTTTCTCTTATCCTTCAGGAATACCCACAATTCGTATGTTAGTGTGCTTGAGGCTGTCTGCTGCTTCTCGTAGGTCTTCCTCATTATTTTTAATTCTTTTTTCCTTTTTTTTGGTCTGCCTGACTTATTTCAAAAAGACCATCTTCAAGCTCTGAAATTCTTTCTTCTGCTTGCTCTACCCTGCTGCTCAAGCTCTCAGTCATGTTTTTTATTTCATTAAGTGAGTCTTTCATTTCTAGAAGTTCTGCTACATTCTTTTTTATGGTATTAGTCTCTTTGTAGATTTCCTCTTTCATATTCTGGATGTTTTTTCTTGTTTCATTGTGTTCTCTAATTGAGTCTTCCTTTATTTCTTCAAGCTTTCTTAAGATCATTGCTTGAAATTCTTTTTCAAACATTTCAAAGATTCCCTGTTCCATGGAGTCTGACTTTGGGGCATTACTGTATCCTTTTGATGCTGTCATTTCTTCTTGATTGTTTGCGCTTCTAGTTTGTTTTTTGTTTGTTTGTTTGTTTGTTTGTTTGTTTTTGCTGATGCTTGGTCATTTGGTATGGGGTTTGCTTCTTCTATTACACTGAGGTTGGCTGTAGAGTGGCATTGGTTGCTACTGTGGGGGGTGAATTGTCTTTGCTTGACAGTAGGTGTGATGGTCATTATGTTAAACCACCTTGGTTCCCATTCTAGACTCTGTGGTCGTAGAATGAGCCCCTAGCACGTGGAGTTCTGGTGGGCCAAACTCAGTGGGTCAGAACCATAGGCTGCTGCTCCTCCCTGGGTCTGAGGTGGGATGAGGGGCTGTGTAGGGCCACATCGTTCTGCTGGCAGGTGGAGCTCCCAGCTACCTCCAGTAGGCTCACCTGCATGGTACCAGTTCGGGGCATGGGGGTGGGGCCTGGAGCTACACCTCTGCCTGGGTCCAAGGCAGTGGGGTGCAGGAGCCATGTGGAGCCAACCAGTTTTGCTGTCTGGTGCTGTTGCCAGCCACTTCCAGCAGGTTCTCCTGTGTGGAGCCAGTTCAGGGCACTGGTATGGGGTCTGGAGCTCCCCCCCTGCCTGGGTCCAAGGTGGCAGGGTAAGGGAGCCACATGCAGCCACCCAGTTCCTCTGTCTGATGCTGCTTCTGGCTGCTTCAGGTGGGCTCCCCTGCACAGAGCCAGCTCAGGGCACCCTATTCCCTTATTTTTGAAGGACTGTTTTGCTGGACATAAAATCCTCAGCAGACTGGGATTTTGTTGTTGTTGTTTCTTCTTTCTTTCAGCACTTTAAATATATTAGCTCCAATGCCTTCTGGCCTGCAAGATGTCTTCCCATAAATCCTCTTATACTCTTATTGGAGATAATTTTTGCTTGATGAGTTGTGCTTTCTTACTGCTTTCAAATACATTATATTGTTTTTAATAAATTTAATATATGTCTTTGTTACACTCTCTTTGTCACCTTTCTGCCCCTGGGTGACAGAGATGCAAAGGATTACTCAAAGCCCATTTCTTTGGAGCAGTGAGAAACCCCAAAGGGTTAATTTTTAGACAAATGAGGCCAATTTAACATTGATACAGAAGAAACAAATATGTAAAAAAGAGGTGATTTAAAGAAAACTATGGGTATAAAAATGTGGTTGTGGTTAAAAGGACTAAAAAGAAAAAGAAAATAATTTTTATGTGAGAAAACATCTGGTACAGTGTATTTTTGCCATAAAGTAAAATGACCAGCTATTTTAAAAGTAGGAAATATAGGACAAAAACAAAAAGTCTGAGTAAGTCATGATAATGGTATGTACAGGTTAATTTATAAAAGAAACTTTAAAAATTGATGAAAATTAAAAACAAATTATGTATAAATTTTCTAAAAATTAAACATTAACATCAAAAGTATTCTTATACATGGTTAGAGTTTGCTTTCCTGCAGTGGAACAATCAGATTTCCTAAAAAGACATTTAACTTCTCTTAATACAAAATTGTAAAAGGTTTTCTTTATTTTTTATATAACTGGTCTAAGAAACTTATTTCATGTTAATTTCTTGCGCTCTCTCCCTGTGAAATCCTTTGTCACTTTGATTTATTTTTATAGGAATTTGTGATCTTATTCAACTAAATGTTTTAAGCCTTTATTATTTGACAAACTTTCCAAAACCAAATTCTGAAAACTCAATCTAACTAACTTTGAGGAGTTCCAAGCACCCTGGAGCTTCTCAAAAGATATATAAGAGATGTACCAAAACTAATTGGTTTATTAGACTATAAGGGAAAGCATTGTCAGTACTGACATGTTATGATTATGTGTTCCTAAATCTTGTAAGGTTCTTAAATAGTGTCTAGATATAAATGCTACCAGTCATAATCTTGGTTCAATTATAATCTTAAAATGTTATATCTTCAAATATTTCATGAAAAAAAACTCTGATAGGTACAGTTTCCTGACAAACTTTGAGTTTATACCTTTAAACTAAATTTCCAAAATTCTAATGAAGAAATTGATGGATTTATGAAATTATTATCAAGGTCAAAACAACAAAAGTTAATTAATGAACTGATTAAAAAGAATTATGGTTTTTCCAATTTCCTTATTTTGAAACACTGCTGGTTCTCTTAATGTTTTGTTTTCCAGATTTAAGTCTCTCTCTTAAGCCATCTATGAAAACAGCTTGGTAAAATATCATTTAAAAAAGAAATTAAAACATTTGTTTTCTCTCTATTTGATCCCCCCAAATTTAACAACTTTAAGTATCTTTATGATTATTATGGCAATGTGGCTATTTTCATAACTTCAATAAAAATTAACTCTCCCTTTATAACAGGATATAATTTAAAACTTTTGTTATAAGATAGCATGTTTCTTCTAAGTTTCTGACCCCTCCTCATGTTGCCCTAATTTGGCCTACCTGCTGCTTCATCTTTCCCCCAACATGGGACATGACAACCTGGGAATGAGCCTTCCCAGCACTGATGGATCTATACAAAGAAAAGTAAAGCCTTTCCAATCAAAATATTGATCATCAATGCTTAGATGAGGATTGCTTTGATCATAAAGGTTGAGATAATATTTTGTCTACAAAAGCAGTTCTCTAAATTTTCTCGGCCTTAAAGAGGGTGTTTATAATTTGGATGAGACATCCTGTTCCTAAACAAAAGATTTGTAATTAATCAAAAATTTTACAAAGACTAGATGGTTTGAAGTCGTAACGTCCTGGACCCGTGAACATCAACAAACTCTCTGGACTCAAAATCAACTATTATATGGAACAGAACCCCATTCTGGAGTTTCAACAACTGGCAATTATACCCCAATTCACAGCACCAGGAATGATGCCGATGCAATAGCTCTGAGTGACGATTACATCTTCAGTCCCCACCTGGAATAAATTAAAAGGACTTGCCATGCTAAATTATACTAACTTTGCTTTAACAAAATGCTTTTGTCTTAACTGTAAAAACTTGATCTATAGCTTTTGCTCTTTCTTTAATTAAATAAATAAAATGGGGGAGATGTGGAATATACTAACATTTATAAAGCAAATGTATTTCACAGGGCCCAGTTTCCAAGCGCTGTAGTTTCAGGTATAACCTAACTTTTAAAAATTACATATGTAAATGTTAAGCTTACAAAAGACAGGAAACTTTCCCCAGGCTAAAGTCTCTGTTGTAGATAAAGAATTGTAACACAGCAAAATTGCTGGCTCAAGGACAGATGCCCTTAGAGCAAGTTAACCTAAAGTTGCTTTATTGTTATATAAACATACCGAGGAAACTGCTGTAGGAAAAGACAGTATTTGCTAAGAACAAGCTTTTGTTGGTGGAGTGACTTAACCTTTTGCAAACTGCATTATGGAATGTCACCTTGTTATTTCATTGATGTTACCAGCCTCTATTATTAAACTATACTTAGTCATAACTCCATCTATGTTCCTTTTCTGTAACTTTCTGGCATGGAGAATAAATATTGAGAAAGAACCCCATCTGGTGTTAATTTCCCAAGGAGGAATGCCTCTCTCTTGAGGGTTCTAGGAAATTAACCCCTTTGGGATTTCTCACTGCTCAGAAGAAATGCACTTTGAGTAATCCTTTGCATCTCCATCACCCAGGGAAAGAGAGGTGACAAAGAAAGTGCAACATGTCTTAGTGTAGGTCTCTTTGGACTTATGTTACTTAGAGGTCATTAAGCTCCTTGGATTTGTAGATCTATGTCTTTCCTCAAATTGAGGAAGTTTTAGGCCATAATTTCTTAAATAATCTCTCCACTCTTTTTTCTCTCTTCTCCTTCTAGGATATCCATAATGCAATATATTGGCTTACATTATGGTGTCCCACAAGTCCCTTAGGCTCTGTTTACTTTTCTTCATTCTTGTCTTTTCTGTTTATACCCAGCAGTTTCAAATCACCTGTATTCAAGGTTTCTGATTCTTTCTTCTGCCTGTTTAAATCTGCTGTTGTTTTCCTCTAGTTAATTTTTTAATTTAGCTATTGTATTTCTTAACTCCAGAATATTTGTTTGGTTCTTTTTAAAATAAGTTCTACCTGTTTATTGATATTTCCATTGTGCTCATATATCATTCTTCTATTTCCTTAGTTTTTTGTCCATTTCTTTAATATATTTATACAGTTGTTTTAAAGTGTCTGTCTAGTAAGTGTGATGTCTTTGTTTCTTTAGGAATAACTTCTGTATATTTATTTTTTTTCCTTTGAATGGGCCATGTTTTCCTATTTATGTGTATGCCTTGTGATTTTTGTTATTGTTGAAAATTAGAAATTCAAAATAAGAAGATAACCTTCCTAGTCTTTGCTGACTGGAGGGGAAGGTGTTAAGTAATTAGTAAGGTATATTTTAAGGAATTAATCTAGGATGAAAACTTAAAGATTCTCATTACTGTTTTGTTTCATTTTGTTTTGTTTTTCTTTCTGGCATGCATCTTGCCTAACTATATATATTTTATTTTTTCTCAATTTCCCCAAATACACAGCTGCTTTTAAATGTCTTAATTCCAAAAATTCTCATTCCAGCTTCTTCTTATTACCTTAGATGTTCTATTTAATTCTTATGCTCATAATCTCTTGCTGTAGGTGTCTGCATGTATGTGATCCCCACTCATCTTTTATGAGATATGCCCACTGTTTGTAAAGGCTTTTCCCAACCTGAGATCCAACCAATGCCACTTTTTCCAATCTGAGCTCTGATTCAGCCAAAACAGCATCTAATACCTGGTGCAACCCAATGACAGTTTAGAATGTTGCAAATAAAGTTCCTTCTATTCCCTGTAGCCCAAGGGAGGGAACCAAGAACTGAGCCATTTTCTCCCAACTATGTTATGCTATGCCAGGGACCAGGTATAGTAAGGGTGAGTAAAAACACCATGAAACTTCCCACCATTTTTGCTGCAGCTTCTTGGTTTTGTTTTGCTTGACTGTTATTATTCCCTGAGAGTTTTTCAAAGTTCCTATAAAGTTAATTTTGCCAGTCTCCAGTTTTGCTTTGTTTTTTTTTGTATTGTCATTGAAAAATGAGGGCTCAAAACTCATTTCCACCATCTTGCTGACATCACTCTTTTCTCTCAGTTTTATATTTCAAAGTGTTTCAATCCAACAAAAAATTTTCAATAAAGGAATAATAAATATACCTATTGCTTAGATTCACAAATTTTTAATATTTGTAAAATTTGTTTTATCTCTCTGTATATATATACTCTTTTCTAAGAACCCTGTGAAAGTAAGTCACCCATACCACACCTAATTCTCAGTATATGAACACATGACTCCTAATTATACAGATATTGTCCTATAAGACCACAATATCATGACTATAACTAAGAAAATGTACATTAATTCAGTAACATCATTAACAACTATTTAATCTCTAATTTCCCCCAATTTTTTCAATAATATTATCCCTTCTTTTATTTTTCATGACTTTTGGAAGGGACTAGGTCTGTCGTGTTTTGGAATGTATGTGCTGAGTTTGTCTAATTGTTTCCTTATGATTGGACTGAAGTTAATATTTCTGCAAGAATAATAATTTAGTTAAAATAGTGATCATCTGATCTCTCAATTGAAATGATACAATTTTGTAACTTTGGAAAAAATTAATTACCTGTGGAAAATATTTTGAGATCATGTGAAGATTCTGCTTCACAACTATCTTTCATTCAATCATTTTAGCTACTGTTGATTTTCTTTCCTGGCTCAGTTATTATGTGGGAAGTTGTATAATGCTGGTGGTCTATTTATCATTAACTTTATATTTATTAGCAGTCTCTCTCTCTCTCTCTCACAACTATCTTTCATTCAATCATTTTAGCTACTGTTGATTTTCTTTCCTGGCTCAGTTATTACGTGGGAAGTTGTATAATGCTGGTGGTCTATTTATCATTAACTTTACATTTATTAGCAGTCTCTCTCTCTCTCTCTCTCTCTCTCTCAATCACTACAGAATCATGTGTTGTTGATTTAATTCATTGTGTCATGTGGATGCTCACTTTGTTTTATATTTGAGTGATGGAGCCATTTTCAAGGCATCTAATCTATCCTTTTGGCCATAACTCTGTTAGGCTTTCAGCATCTCTTGGCCTCAGACCTGATAAAATTTCCCAGCATCATCTTCTACTTTTCTTATTGTACACAGAATAAAAAAGCTATTCATTTCTCCAAAGACTTCTGATTCCTTTGGAGAAATGAATAGCTTTTTTATTCATTCATTCGTGGGAAATAATGTTTAAAAACTAATATCTGGGATCTGGGTGTGTTTAAGGACAGAAGAAATACTAGGGGTGTGGTTAAGGAGAAAGCTGGAACATGATTAACAGGAGAGTGAAAGGAGTTCAGAACAGAAAGGAAGAGGGGCTATATCATTTAATCATGTTAGCTATTGTAAAGTTTGCATTTTATATTAAGTGCATTTCTGTGAAGAGTGTCATTGGTATTTTGATGGTATTTGATATTCAATCTACCATTGAATCTGTAGATTGCTTTGGGTAGTATAGACATTTTCACTGTATTAATTCTTCCAGTCCATGAACAAGGAATGTCTTTATATCGTGTGGTGTCCTCTTTAATTTCTTTCAGCAGAATTTTGTAGTTCTCATTGTAGAGATCTTTCACCTCTTTGGTTAAATTTATTCCTATGAATGTTATTCTTTTGGTAGCTATTGTAAATGGGCTTGCTTTCTTGATTTCTTTTTCTGCTTGTTTTTTGTTGTTGTAAAGGAACACTACTGATTTTTGTGTATTGATTTTGTGTCCTGCAACTTTACTGAATTCATTTTTCAGCTCTAGGAGTTTTTTGATAGAGGTTATGGGTTTTTCTGTTTTATATAGTATCATGCCATCTGTGAACAGTGACAATTTGATGTTGTATTTTCTGATTTGGGTGCCCTTTATTTCCTATTCATGCCTGATTGCTGTGGTTTATACTTCCATTATTATATTGAAAAGGAGTGGTTAGGGGCCGGCCCGTGGCTCACTCGGGAGAGTGCGGTGCTGATAACACCAAGGCCACCGGTTCAGATCCTAGAAAAAAAAAAAAGGAGTGGTTAGAGTGGGCATCTTTGTCTTGTTTCTGTTCTAAAGGAGAAACTTTCAGCTTTTCCCCGCTGATGATATTGGCAGTGGGTGATGATGTTGTTGGTGGGTTTGTCATATATGGCTTTTATCATATTGATATATTTTCCTTCCATATCTAATTTGTTGAGAGTCTTTATCACAAAGTGAATCTTAATTTTGTCAAATGTGTTTCCTGCATGTATTGAGATAATTGTATGGTTTTTGTCCTCACTTTTGTTGATGTGGTGTATCACATTTATTGATTTGCATATGTTGAACCATCCTTGCATCCCTGGGATGAATCTCACTTGATCATGGTGTATAATCTTTTTGATGTGCTGTTGTCTTCTGCATTGCTAATATCTTGTTGAGGATTTTTACACCTATGTTCATCAAGGATATTGGCATGTAGCTTTCTTTTTTTGTTGTGTCTTTGTCTGGTTTGGGTAGAGGGTTGGCCTCTGTTTCAATATCTTGAAAGAGTTTGAGAGGAATTGGTTAAATCCTCTTTAAAGGTTTGGTAGAATTCAGTGGTGAAGCCATCTGGTCCTGGGCTTTTTGACTTCTGATAACTGTTTCAATCCAATTACTTGTTATTGGTCTATTCATGTTTTGTATTTCTTAATTCAGTCTTGGTACTTTGTATGTGTCATTGGAGCATCTTAAGCAGGGGTGTAGTTTAATCTGATTCATGTTTAAAAGATTATTGGACTGCTTTGTATAGAATAAATTAATTATACAAAAATAATCTTGAATATCTAAATTAGATAGATTACTTTCCAGTAGAGATAGAAGATTTAAACACTTAATATGGAATAAATACAAAAAGTTAGAAAAGTTATCGTTCCTGAAACAAGAGAGTCAGGCGTACCCATTGATAAGTTTCACAAAATCAAAAATAAAATCTACTTTAAATAAAGTCTACTTAAAATTTATGTTAAAAGTTGACAAAGGTAAAATATTTAAAAAAGCAAAGACTTAATTGCTTATGGATATCAATGCAGAAATTTTAAGTAAAACATTAGTAAATAGCATTCATCTTTTAAGATAGATAACTGTGGACTCAAAGGGTATGTGCTAGAAATCCAAGAGTGTCTTAACATTAGACTATTTAATTATATAATTTACCTTATCAAAGAATTAGAGGATATCAATAAGATGAAACAGAGAGAGCTAAAGCTTTGACAAATTTGTAGCATCAATTCCTACCTTCTGTTTCATTTGTATAAAAATTGACTGGGCCCACTAATTTCATCAAAAAATCATTATCCCTGTCAAACTGATAATAGTAACTTAATTCCGTCATCTTTAAATAATCTTTATTTGCTTCCTTCAAACCCATTCAACACTACTTTAAAAATAAAACGTGCTTTATAAAATTGATTCCTGTCATTGCCTGTTTCCAAAAAATTGACAGCAAAATCAAAGAAATTTGCCTTAATTTGTTTAAAATTTAAAACAGTAGAAAATAGCATTTTCCAACTGTCTTTAGTTCTGTATAAATATTTTAATAAGTTTATAAGGCAATTTCATAAAATAAAGGCTTTTTCCTAAAATTAATTTGTGTCTAAAGACCTAATGGAAAAGTTTCATCTTCAATTTTTTCTTGGATATGAGTCAAACAAATAAATGAATAAATTAAGTTTGATCATCTTACTACTAATTAATGTATAGAGAGAACATGGCAAAATAGATATTCTACTCTATTTTTATCATCGAAATATTTCTTAACTGTGTTGCCTTAGGTTCTGAGTTCAACATGGTCTCTTATGGAAAATATGCTTTTGTTAGAAAGAGTGAGAGGAGAAACCTACAAACATTGAATGTACCCTATAAAATTTTTGTACACTCAGGTAGAGCAATAGTTTTGGTGAATGTCTAGCCCCATTAGCAGCAAATAATTAAAAGCCATATGGTGTGGAGAGAGATCGGTATCTATGAAAGCCTTTCTCTGTAAAGAAAAAATATTTTATCAAATGGAGTCATATCAAACCACTCTGATATAGAACAGAAAAAGAAACATGAGCAAAGTCTCCAGAACTAGCTGAGAGTAAACCTGTCCAGGTTCATAGGGACAGAGATGTGAAAGTGGGAGCAATCACACTTATTGAAAATATTTTCTCTTCCAACCACTTAATTCCCACCATTCACTATGATGTAGAAGATAGCATTATCATATCCTGTTTACAGATGAGAAAATGAAACTCTGAGGCATAAAGCAAACTTCTAGTGTTGTAGTGAGTTAATGTGAACTCACAGAGAGAGGCAGGAAACACTGAGGCTTAAAAGAGAAAACAGAGTTTATTGATATGCTGGCATTGGCTCAGCAGACTTTAGTCACAAAGGCTGAGCCCTGAATGCAGCATGGCTGTTATTTTTATATTACAGCATTTCCAGGATTTTGTAACCAGGCAAGGGGGGTGTTCTTATGATCTTATGTGGTTGTGACTTTGTCTCAGGATGGAAAATTACAGCAAGAGAAGAAGCAGAATAGAAAATTCTGTTACAACAGTATGTGTTAACCACAGTGTGAGAAGTCAAGAGTGCAGCTGCAGCTGGGTCTGTATGACATGTGGGTGAGGGTCTTGTTTACAGCATAGAGGGGCACAGCCAGGCAGACGTGAGTGCCTCACTAGTATCATCTAGCCAGTGATAAAGATGGAGTTTAAACCTAGGTCACTTTGCCTAGGAAGTCAACTCAGTACTCTACACTATGCCTGTTCTCTGGCGAATAAGAACAGTTCCTTCTATGCTTTGATTTTTATCCTCACATAACCAACAACCAACCTTCATAATGTTAACTGATTTTCCACATAGTTTTGACAAGGAATGAGCTAGGGTCTATGGTAGCCACTTGTGATGTTTAGCGAGAATTCATAAATAGATTTTCTAGTTCCAGTAAGACTGAGTTATGGAGAGTTTACACAAGGTTCTGATCATTCCTGAATATATTTGACAATGTGATTTGAGAAATGAGTCCCATGCAGAGCTATATACAGCCCATGTGCAGAATGGCAGCATTCAAGTCATTTTTGAACATCAGCCTGTTCATTGCAAAATCATCAATATGTCCCCTTTTTTTTTACTTATACCCTTTCTCTACCCATCTTTTATATCTTACAGAAAATGAATATATATATGTATATATTTTTTAAAATTAGAAAGTACATCCAGAACCCAACATGTTTCCAAAGAAAAAATAAACTGACAATAAATACAGAAAATGCCAGTCATAGAATCAAATCATCCTCCTCTATTAACCTGATTTTCCCTGCCTAGTTTCCATTATTTGCAGCCATGTGTGGCACGTGTGTGAGTGTTATCTAGACATGTGGGAATTTTCTTGTTTCTATGACTTCTGAATAAGCCAGGCTCAAAGCAAACTTAAAAGCAAACTTGTAGTCATTTAATGAAATAATCAAATCTGTGATTAAATTATCTCTTTATTTTTACAGGTTGTTTGGGCTACTTCTTACCTCATTGGCTGTGCTGTTGCATCATGCCGTGAAAAAAGTTTGCCTCGATATCTATATGTTTGTCATTATTGTCATGAGTATGTATTATTGGTTTCTCACAGATTTTAAAAATATATACCCCTAAAGAAACCTAATCTAGTTTTTCAAACATTATAAAAGAAAACTCAAAAAAATTTTTTTTCAGTTAAGCACATCTTTAGGAATAAAATGTCATTTAGCCAATACTTAACAAATTACACATATGCACACACATATATACAAACACACATCTGTGTTTTTAAATCATATTTTTATTAAATAAATCTACATCTCACGAATAGAATGTCAAAACTCAGAACTTTGGGCCGGCCCGGTGGCGCACTTGGTAGAGTGCGGTGCTTGGGAGCAG
>NW_007728753.1:129326-130658 GCF_000696425.1 Galeopterus variegatus | reverse complement strand
CTTAAGCAAAGAAGCAAGGATGTTTACTTCAACAAAACAGGAGTATTTTTAGAACTTAAGGACAGAAATGCAGTGGAGTCTCCAAAAGGGAACACTAAGAAAAAGGCAAGTGTTCTTACCTATTCCAGATACTGATGTATCTTTATAAATTACATTCATATGTTATAGATTCTACCACATATACTAGTGACAAATCCTAGGAAAGTTAACCTGAATGCTTCAGTGAGGTCAGGTGTATTTCCTTGTCCCATCAACTGTAGTTGTGGAGCACAATCAAATAAAACAAGATGACTGCAGGGGCCCACCTGTGTGGCTCCAGTAATGATTATCAGAAAAGGGGAGATTGTTCAGAGCTGGATATAGGCCCCTGGTAGTTAACTATATAGGCCAGATTAATATCACGTCTGCTGATGAAAGTTGATGACAGGTCTGCATGTCTCTTTCAGCTACATGTATTTTCTAGGTCAACACATAAGGCTTTCTTCTATAATATGAGCTCCAAGAAAGGTGTTTAACCATTGCCTTCCATGTGTGTAGCACAATAAAATATGTTTAATATGAATCAATGAATATGATTTATCTAATAACATGCTACCCTACTTAAATTTTTAATGGGGCCCTCAATATCACTATAGATTCACTAAATATAATATACTCATATGATAACTCTATATGAGTTATTATCTGTTCTTACTCTGTATTGATTTCAGTAGTTAAAATTTGCTGGGATTTTATCTATGTAATTTTTGCTGAAGATCATAAGATGGCTTTGTACCTACAACACATCATTTGTACTACATCTCTGCAGTGGTTGGAGTTCTGTGGTGAACTTCAAACAATTCGAAAAAGAAAAGTACAACATGCAGAGAGCTGCGAAAGGGGAATTTTCCAGGCCAAAGATGAGTCCAAGTCTCTTTCAATAAATACCTTACCAAATTTAGTAATAAGTTGCTTTTATAAAGTGAAATTTTAGCAGCTCAGATATCAGAGACAAGTATCAGATTAAAAAGGATTTTTTTAAAGTCAGAACATTCACTTTCTTTTTAAGTGATATTAATTAAAAACCAGATATTATCTACATTGTGATTTTAGACATCTGCAGGTAAGAATGGTCTTTTCTGAAGTTTCAAATTAGGCCAGAATGGGAGATTCACTCTCTCTTTCACACACCCCAATATTTTCACTTTAGTTTTACCGTGCTGATGTAACTTTCTCCTTTTATGTACACCATGTGTTTCTTTCTACAAAAGACACTAATGTGTATCAAGTTTTTCATGACATAATGCAAGTTCAAATTAGAAAATCTCCAATTTGACTCACTTAAGAGTTTTT
>NW_007728753.1:124306-128676 GCF_000696425.1 Galeopterus variegatus | reverse complement strand
TTTTTCTCATCTTAAAAACCATGCCCTTTTTCTTGATGGTTTACTAAGTCCTTAAGGATACTAATGAAGAATAGTATCCTATTGTAATTGGGTCTAAAGCCTTCCTGCTTGTTAGGATTTGACTATCCAAAGGTCTCAAATCCTCTTAGGACTTCACTCTCCAAAGATAGGTGGACAGTGCCTGAAAAATATGCTTATACCACCCAGATTTGCTAGTTGAACATACTAAAAAGAAAATTATATCTGTAAGTCGAGAAATCTCACTGGTTCTTTACCAGCATGTTTACACAATTTGTTTTTAATACTGATGGTACACAGTGAGTAAAATTTCATATGCATTTTCCAAAGATGGCTGTAACTAGACCACTTTTTCTTTTTTTTTTTCTTTAAGGGGAAATGAATATTACACAAAAAATCTACCTTATAAGACAGGCGCCCCATGTGAAGAATGTCCAAATAACTGTGAAGATAAACTTTGTAGTAAGTTTTACAATTTCAGTTTGCTGAAAGTTGACCCATTGATTTGGAAACTGTGTGTCCCTTTTTATTACTATGTTTTATTGAGAATAATTGACTAAACATATTTGTGGGGTATAGAGTTGAATATTAGTACCTGTGTACAATGTGTGCTGATCAAGTCAGGATAATTAGCATGTTCATCATTACAAAACCCGAAAGATTAAGATCCTTAAGTAGAGTCCACCTAGAAAGAATATTAATATATGTGTACTGTTTTGTTTTGTTTTGTTTTGTTTTCCTGCTTTCTAAACAGATCCTGCGCTCCCTTATTGCAGCCTATAAATTAGGCATACTGTTTTCCGTTTACCTGTGTCCTCAGTTTGCTTCCTATTTCATGACTTCTCTATTTGTCTGGCCACTTATCATGGCATGTGATTTTGTACTGAGTGATCCTTATTCTAAGTTTCTTTTGAAACATCTAAGAAATTAGCTGATGCTCACACTGTACCTTACAGCTTTTCCTTTTATTTCTTAAGTAAATTTTACCTAAAGCCAAGTGATAACCAAGTGAATGCCACTTACATGTTAATTCCCTTAGGTAGCAAAATTATTTTCTTTTTTTAGAGCATTCCTGCAAACGTAATTCTTTAACTCTTAGGAAAAATGATAATTAAGATAAATTTCAGTAAGTCTGTGGAGAAATAACAAACCCAGAAAAAAATCTCCTGCAACCTCAAACTTGGAAGGACAGAAGGCTTATTTTCCTTCACCTTACCAGGTCACTCTCTTTGCTTTTAAATTAGGGAAAATGGATTCTTCTTACTCTTCTTTTCCTCTCTCTCTATTTCTTCTCTTTTATTCTTCTTTTGCTCTCTCTCATTTTTGTTTTCTGCTTGCTCTCTCATCTGCTCTCTCTAAACTTCACTTTTTATATCCCATTACTGAAAAGAAATGTAAATTGGAGAAAGATCTACCCTTCCTTGATCTGGCCATCACCTCTTGGGCACAAATGGTGACTGTCAGCTTTGTACTCCATGAATATTTATAACCAATAAAAAAAATCAATTAAATGTCTATGCCTTGAGATGAAGGAGAGGTGAGGAGTGAGTAGGTTTTTTGTATCCAAGAGAGAAAAGCAACATCTATAGTGATATGAAAAATGTAATGGAAATAAAAGGAAAAAGAGAAAAAATGTTACTCAAGAAGATTGAATCTATAACATAGAAAATATATATCATAAGCCCTTTATTCACCTACAAATGCATGAANGAAGATTGAATCTATAACATAGAAAATATATATCATAAGCCCTTTATTCACCTACAAATGCATGAAAAGATGAGAGACATTGAAGAAATATATGAATCTAAGAATGGGACATATTGGAAAAAAAAACAATGCTGAGTATGTAAGAGTAAGATATGTATATGTCATCTGTTTAATGTATTTCAGATAAAATTTATGAAAACAACAACAATTCCTATTTATAAAATTGGCAAAATTGTATAAGTCATAAATAAAAGATAAAAGAAAATGATGGATTAAAACACCTTACAGAAATCAAGGAAATAAACACATTACCTATTAAAAAAAACCCACCGATATTATATTTCCCCAGAATTCTGTATAACAGAATACATTAGGATAATGATGAATAGCTGATTTAAAAAATAAGTAGTGATAACATCAGCAAATTATTGATCATGGGAAAAAGACATAGAGATACATTATCAAATATACAATGGCTCAGGCAATAATATACCCACACTCCGTCTCCCTGCTGCTCCTTGATAAACCTGCTGCAGTCATTCTCCAAATCACTGAAAGATTAATCAATTTAATAATTTAGGAAGGGAAAAACATATGATATAGAAGGGTACTGATGAAAATAATAGAGTAACACATAACTGTTAGTATAAATTTTATAAAATTGTTATAAACATAATACAATGACCAGACTTTATAATTGAAAGAGAAGACATAATGGAAAAATTTTAATTGACCACCAAATTTTCAAAATTCAAGAGTGAATACTGAATTTAAAAAGTCTTGAAGGAGGGAGGGAAGTAAATGATAGTTATACTGCCTTTATATATTTTTTAAAAATCCATTTGTTAGTTTTAATAGAGAAATTCTTAGGTTAAAGAATGCTTTATTAAGTTCTTAATAACCATTACCACAATTTTAAAATGTTGGATATCTTTATACTGATTGGAGAATATTGCATGCATTTCCACACATGTATATACCTGGGAAACATGTGTTTGCATATTCATGGAATAGAGCAAGGAGAGAAAAGTCACTGTAATGTTAATTGAGAGATTTTATGTCTATTTTATATGTGCTTTTTATTCAATTTTTGCTTTGGCTATATATTTTAATATTTTCAAGCAAAGCTTCAATCATTAAATAATACAGTATTAGATAATTAGGCTAAAAAGATTAGATGAAACTTTTATTGTTTTATTTCATATTGTTAATGGTACTGATGCTTTGAAAATGACGATGTAGTAGAAAAGATGATTCATTTCCAATCTGCTTTTATGTAGCCCCACCAAAAAAAAAAAAGGTAAAAACCTGTTTGATATCAAGACAAGAATTTTATTTTTTCCTTTTGCAATTGAGCTCATTTAACTCATCACCTGTTTTGCATTCAGATTTAGTTAGCTCATGTAATCAAATTTAATTAGCTATCGTTAATAAAATTTCTCATTGTCTTTAAGATAGTCTCTTTCCTCATGACTGTGATTTTTTAAAACAATGTTGTATAACCATATCATTTTCTTTCAGCTAACCCCTGTGTCTACTATGATGAACTCATCAATTGTACACAGCAGGCCGGATATCTTGGATGCAAACACCCATCAGTTAAACTGCTCTGCAAAGCTACTTGTCTGTGTGACACTGAAATAAAATAACACTTTGTTATCACAACTATATTGTGCTGTGAAGATGAGGAGATGATAGTAGCTGCTGCTGAATTTCCTTTGGTTTTAGTTGTACTTGAGATCTTAATTTTTAGCAACCATGAATAGACATCAGTATGTTTTCATCAATGACACTCTCTCCTGTTCTGCTTCATCCTGAAGTAACATTGTTTTAAACTGTCTTAGTGCTGGAGTGAAAGATAGAGTTCAGCACCTGCCTGCAATTTAAATAATGTGATTTATAGTCCTTAGGTTGGCATAATTCAACTGATGGCATACCAGGATCCCTCAACAGTAACTTGTGCTAAAGTAGAGTCTTACCTGGCTGAACTGCCACCCCTGCTTTCCCCATGTCTTCAGCTAACCTGATGTTTGTCTTCCCTGTACAACTTTATCCACTTCTTTTTAATTCTTCACTTTTTATTTTTACTTTTTGACATCAATCATTAAAACAATCCACAAAGCAATGGAGTCCAGTTTCAATTTGCAAAGTGATTATTACTTAATTGGAAGTGGTTTAAATTGTTTCTTTGTCATATCTATATAAACAATGGTAAAGCAAAGAAAAAAAAACTGTGTGCCATTAATTTCACAAAATATGTATTCGGCACTGATTACACACAAGATGTAATACATATGTAAAGGATATTGTCTCCTTCATTTCAAAGAAATTATAAAAGATATACAATAGTCATAGCAAAACGGGACAAATAAGTAAGTCCCTAAAGACATACCACTATTATATTATTAATGCCAGATGAGCATAAATAGCTTCTGTTTGGAGATTCAGGGAAGCCTCAAAGGTAGAATGAGTAAACAGGGCTGCAAAGGTTGTGATTATTTCAAGACAATGGAACAGCACAGGTAAAGGCCTATCAACTTAAAATGCATTATAGGCTCAGGTAAAGGCCTATCAACTTAAAATGCATTATAGGCTCAGGGAATATTGAAGGGTCTGATGTGGTGAAAGTGAATGCTAAAAAC
>NW_007728753.1:122727-123686 GCF_000696425.1 Galeopterus variegatus | reverse complement strand
TTCAAGACAATGGAACAGCACAGGTAAAGGCCTATCAACTTAAAATGCATTATAGGCTCAGGGAATATTGAAGGGTCTGATGTGGTGAAAGTGAATGCTAAAAATATTTGCTTGAATTCTAACATTTTGAGATTAAATTGATACCCAGTTCTATCTATTTTTATATTTCTTTACTCATTTAAATTCCATATTTGGGGGGAAAAAAAGAGAGATTATGTGTTTTCAAAAGTAAACCATGCCTCTCACCCCTTCTGCATCATACAATGGTGCCTGTTCCAGGTACAAAAACTCCGTATGGGCCCAAGGAAAAAAGACAACCTGAAAATAATGCCCTTTCATCTGGATCCATGAGCATCTCACCGATGTAAATGCTTCACATCCATTCCCCATTTTTATTTAAACTGCCTATGTAGGTCCATCCAATTGATTGCATCTATCTTCTGAGTAATAACACAGTCATCACACATATTTTGTCAGGAGAATAATAACTCATCCCTGGGACACTGTATGTAGGATGGCACTTTATAGCTGAAATATTTAATAACTGAAACTCATTACAAAAGAAAAAAACCTTATTAAAATAGTAGCAACAACTTATAGAAAATTAAATGCATGTACCGTAGGAAATTTTAGAGCACTTCTGTATTATCAGGTGTTATGATTTCTCTTAGCTAACCAAGTTAGCATTTGGTTTTGGAGTGATTAAACGCCAGCCCTGACCTGAGTTGCATTCTAAGTAACCAATGAGTCCCACAATTTACTGTAACATACTGGCCAACACTGATACTCTTACACTACATTATGCTTGCTGTAGTCATTCAAATGATGCTTCTCAAAATTTGCACTGCAATTATATCTCTTCCCATCCTTCAGGAGAGTAAGCTTATTCATATATTTCTTTTTTTTTTTGTCTTTTTCGTGACCGGTAAGGGGATCACAACCCTTGGCTTGGTGTCGCC
>NW_007728753.1:119713-121016 GCF_000696425.1 Galeopterus variegatus | reverse complement strand
AAAATTAAATTAAATTAAAATATGTGTTTTTCCTATTAAAAAATATTTATGTATAAAGAAGAGAACTTTAGGAGAATAGTCTTAAAATATATTTTTACTTCATTTATTTATTATGTATTACTTATTTTTTATTTTTTTTAATTTTTACCCTGGTAGGAATAAAGTAAGTATATGGTAAAATCCACCCAACAGAGAAGTATGAAGAAATAGGTGCTCTCATACGTCACTGGTGGGACTAAAAACTTGTAGAAAACTCTATAAATCCTATTTTAATAGTATCCTGTCACATTAAAAATGACTGTGATGTTTGATTCATCAATTTCTCATAAAAGCATGTACTATATGGAAATACCTATATCCAAAAATGTATCTCTAAAGAAAGATTTTTACTTCAGCCTTATTTTCAGTATAGGAAAATCAAAAACAATAAAGTATATACCTAAGTGGAGAAATGTTTAAATAAATTAGAAATGATCCATAATATGGAATACTATGTAGTTGACTAAAAAGTAGATTGGAGGTTGCCAAAAATGNAGATGATAGTGGAAAAAGCTCTTACCATGCAACACCTTTCCAAAAACTGAAAACAGTTTTAACGTCTTTCCAAATTTTACTGAATATAGAATAAATATTAGCAAATGATTTTGAAGCCAAAATAATATCCAGTGGCAGTCTGTACTTTCACAGTAGTAAATAAATCAGCTAAGAGTAAAATATAGAGGTTAAGAGCATGGGCAGTGATCCCCCCAGCTGGTGTGAATTCAGGGTCCATGTACTTGCCCTGTGACCTTGCACAAGATGATTTTTCTTTGTTCTCCTCTATAATCCAGAGATACTCCTTCATGGATTTGTTTTGAGGATTGAGTAAGTTAATATATAAAATGCTTAGAAAAATATCTGGTGCTTAAAATGTGCTCAATAAATATTAGCTGGCATTGCTATTCAGTATTTATATTTATTCTCTTTACACCCCAGTCCCTGAGCTCTACCCTTCAGACAAGGGTGACAGGTGTACTCTGGACTGTTCCGCTTTGGGAACAGCACTAAACATGTTGTAGTGGTGAAAAATAAACAATCTCTTCCCCGTCCCAAATAAAATTTTAAAAAGTGAAATAATTTCTTAATACAATAAAGAAGTTTTCACAGAAATCTATAGTATAAAACTACCTTTGATTAAATAAAATAGTTTAGTGGAAATATCTGATTTTACCACATTATTTAATAATTCAGTGCAACTACAGTGAAAATACCAAGAATTTATACTCACTCTAAATTCATTTGAAAAGTTATGATTCAGTAGTGA